>NC_081554.1:130799720-131099720 GCF_963082655.1 Stomoxys calcitrans | reverse complement strand
CAAATGCAGCTTTGGATTCAGATTTGAACCGACAATGCCCTTTTGGAATCTTCAACAAACTACATCAAAAAGAAAGATCAGTGCAAAATTTCAATCAGATATATTTATTTGGAGGATATCTTTATAAGGAACAGGGATACTTCTCTCTTGTCAATGAGTGCAGTATGATTAAAGTTTAGGTTCATCTTTTAAGCCGAGTCCGAAATGCGTGCCGCACGGCGACACCATTTGGTAGAGAAGTGTTAACATGGCAGGATACCTTCCAAATGTAGCCAGGGGATAAACACCGCTGAAAATTTGTTGATGTTCACGTCGGGATTTGAACCCAGGCGTTCTGCGGACATGCTAACCTCTGCGCAACGGTGGCCTCCAGCCGCACAATTTATGAATTAAAAAACGACTAACTGCTAAACAACAAATCGTTTATCTATACATTTTTTGCAACTAATAAAAATATCAAATATTCCATTTTAATACAATATATTGATTAGAAGCAAAAAATTTTACTAAACTTTACTATATTATATTTATCCATTTTTCATCGAAATTGTTTTAAGTGTAACAAACTGCCCTTAAATGTTCAACCATAATAAGAGCTTAGAAAATTCTTATCAATGGGCATTCCCCTAACCAAAACGTTCTCAACCGGCGATGTTATTTATTTACCACAAAGAAAAACTAATAATTTCTTCCTCCTTGAAAATTTCCTAAACTAAAATCTCATCATTTCCGGTCTGGATGTGTCGCAGCGGTATGTCCGAGTTTTCCAAGCATTTCAAAGAAATCGTCTGAAGAGTCACACAAATCTTATCCTCACAAAGAAAACAAAACGAATTAATAAAGAAATACCATATTGAACAAACGAGTGTATGGGACCAAAGATAACATATCGTTGGGCCATCAATGAAATACCAACGCCATGCCATCCATGCCATGGCTCTATCGCCACCAACTAACCAAACACTCAGTCATTCTTTCTGTTTTCTGTGGCTGTCAAGGGTCATTCGGGGGAAATAATATCAAACGTATAAATTACATTGGCAACAAATTGTTTTCAAGTGTCATTCTTACAAAAACATCATGTAGCAATCGACAGCAGCCACGAATTTCAAGAGATCCCTCCCCTACCTACATCTCAGCTCATATCTCAATGGCCCTGCTGACATAAGGACGGACGTACAGACTAACAAACAAAGCGGACTTGTGGACTTATGGCCATGCAAACAGGCGGACAAATAGACGGACATCCCAATACTTAGCTGCAGAGCCATATTTTATTTATTTTTGTTATCTGTTGTCTTTCGGAGATGTGATAATAAAGATGTCAATTTGGTAACAGCCAACAAAGAATGTAGACAAACTGAAATCGAAATTGAAATCGAAAACCGAGACAACAACAACCAATAGACTTACACATGTTCATATGTAAGCACCATGTTTGAACCGTTGAATGGAGTGAACGTTTTGATATTTCACTCCTCAAGAATTTTGGGAAAAGAAATTTAAGTCAGTCAAGGATAGCTGCGATAGAGGTATCCATTAGGTGGTTGATGATCTGCGTCTGTTTCCTGTGGAGCAACAGATCTAGAGCCCGGGAGGAGGCTTAGAATGGTCTCTTAAGACCCAACAGCTGCGGTGGTGGTATCAGGTCGTAACATGTTGTCTGCTACTGAAACCTCGACTGGTGGAGCGGCTGCTCCAGGCTCCACTAGCCGATAGACGACTAGTCAGCAGGGGCTTTTGACGAAGACACCTAATTCGAGTCTTAAGGACAAGGCAAACCCTATTCTTTCTTGGCATGCCTATAGTTTGCCTTCGCCTGCCAACAATTTAAGAGGTTGGAATAGTAGAAGACGCATCGCTCTCAGGTTTATTAAGAGGATTGGTGTGAATGATTCTAAGACTCTCACTAACAGGGAGAGACACTCCCAAAATTGGGCTTGAGAATTCGCTGCATGGGCTACCCCAAAGCCTATACGTCTAGATTCGGAAGCTGCACCGCAGTCAGCCAAAAGGCTGCGTTCACCTGGAGGGCATCCCATGCCTAAAAGAACTAGGGCGAACAATAGTAAGATGGGTCCTAGATCCTTTGCTAATGTCGCTAGGGACAGTTTGGTTGACAGATGGTGACAAGGGAGAAGAGCAGGGCTACTACCTTGCAATGATTGATCAATGGACTGTCATCAGTAAACTCCGATGTCCTTGCGAAAATTCGTGGGTCTCCTCCAGTTTGTGACGATGCAGGCTAGTAATGGGAATAATTGCCTTTTTACAGATAAATCAACGCTCAATTGAAATGTATCGTTGTGCGCTAAAAAAAGATTGGTGAGGTCTGCCCAAGTGCAGCACTGGATTTAGCCATGAAGGGAGATATTCCTTCTCAACCAATGGTGCATGCTTTGATACCAAGGATTCCCTCAGATCCTGAATCGATACTTGGAAGACTAAGGGAATGTAATTCCAATCTTTCAACCACCGACTGGAAGATTGGTAGACTGAATGAGGCTGATGGTGACCGGAGACATGCAGTATTCGTACTAAACTCCGGCAATCTCGCAGATCTTAAAAAGTCTGAAAGGGTTGTATCTTACGGATTCAACAAAATGAAACTGAAGATCTATAGAAGCGGTGGGGTTGGGGAATCAGAAGACGACTCAGCAGTTGTTGCTGAAAACTTGCCTGAGGAATTATAGACCACATCGCTAAAGTCTGGGGGATTTCAGGAGACTGAAAATCCCCCTGGCACAATCTAGACAGGAGGGGATGCCATCGAAACATGACTCGACAAGCCTTGTGTGGGTGGCAAACAAAGTTGGACTGGGCTCAAAGTGTGCGCCAACGGGGAAGCACGGAACTCAGAAAATACTTCGACAGCAGCAGTTAATGAAGCATCTAAGGAGAAATCGTCAACACCGCCACTGGATGCGTACGGAAGGTCATCATGACAATTTCTAACGAATCTTGTGAGGATGAACTCAGAAAGCGAGGCTACCACAACAGTGGTGGAAATTTTTAATCCTGATTTTGATCCGGTTTTTACAGATAAATCTCCACCATTGTAGGGTGGTGGTACGGAGAATGGGAGGCACAGATCCTGTATTCTTGCAAAGAGTAGTCGAAATGTTTTTCTTTTTCCACAGCTAAACACTGAAGATTTAGTAATAGCCAGCCTTCAAATAAATAAGCCTCAATACTGGCTGGCTTCCCTATATATGGCACACGATTCAGAGATCCCGCCTTTAATCCTTGAGTCGCTGGTTGAAGCCGCTTCTGCAGGGAAAAGGAGCTTCATTGTAGGAAGTGATGCTATTGGATATCAGCAGATATGGGGAAGTTCGGATGTCAACGAAAGGGTGAGCTGCTTATATAATATTGTATATTATAAGTTACAGTCTGGTGATTTGTAATAAAGGGGATTAACCGACCTTTATTACCAGGAACAGGCAGGAGGTACTAGATATTACCTTTGTATCGGAAGATATAAGTGGGAGAATATGCGACTGGGAAGTGTTGGATGACCACAGCTTCTCTGATCATCGTTACATTAGTTTCAGCCTTGGAGAAAAAACTGCAGTAGTGGTCCCTGGCTAAACGGAAGAAAGGCGGATTGTGATTAATTTAGGCACAAATTCAGCACGTCTATCCCTGCTAGACCAGAAAAGGAAGTGGAAACTACGGAGGACATAGACATAGTGGTCAAGCGGATCAGGAATGTGCTGAATGACTCGCTTATGTGGACATGCCCTAGTGCTAAACCAAGGGGCAAACCGCGACCGCCATGGTGGACCCCAGAGATGGTTGGTCTAAGGAAGGACTGCAGAAAACTCTTCAACAAAGCGAAAGCCACAAGAACACAAAACGATTGGGACATCTTTAAAGCTGAGCTGAGAAAATATAAGGGCGAGCTGAAAAAGGCTCTGAACAAATCCTGGGTAGAATTGTTCAGCTCCGTGGAGGATACATCTGAGGCCTCTAGGCTAGGGAATATTTTCTCCTTCGAGACCTATTATTGTGGGATATTTTCAGAAGTCAGAAAATGTATGGACAATGTCTAGTGAGGAAACCCTAGAACTACTCGTTGATACACATTTCCCGGAAATTCTCCAACGGACCTGATGATGTATCATTTCGAAAACAGGAAAACCCTACCACACGAAGGCGAAAGATGTTCGTCCTATTAGTCATCCTTTATGTTGAAGGCTCTTGAGAGGATGATAGAAACATATCTTAGAGCAAAGATCCCTGGAGATCGCCTGTCGCGGAGCAGCATGCATTTAGTAAAGGCAAATTCACCGAAACAGACCTTCGCGACCTAGTCGGCTACATAGAGGGTTCTCTCGCTGTCAAGGAATATACAATGGCAGTATTTCTTGACATTGAGTTGGACTTTTTAGGCATCAACTTTACCGTAAGAAAGTTTATTAATAACTTCCTTACTAAAAGATGCATTACGGCAGGGTTGGGGTCTGTGGATCTAAAAAGATGGGTCAGCAGATGAACCCCTCAAGCATTTGTACTGTCTCCTCTACTTTGGATTATAGCCATTAACAATATATTATTGTCTATGGAAGATTAAGGTGTAAAAGTTGTCGCGTCCGCTGATGACGTGCCAATTGCGGTTAGGGGAAAGATATACTTCAGGAAGCTCTACATGCAACAGCAAAGTGGACTACCGAAAGTAGTCTAGGTATAAATTCGTGAAAGACTTAAGTAGTTCTTTTCAGCATGAAATACAAGTTGACTACAGTGGATCCCGTCTCCTTGGGGAAGTGAATATTCCATTTGCAGAAAGCGCAAAATACCTGTGTGTTTTGCTGGACAGCTAATTGAACTTCAAATCCAACATTTTGGAAAGGGCAAGAAAGGGCACTCTTGCCTTATACACCTGCAAGAGAGCCAATGGCAAAAGTTGAGAGTTTAGACAGCATGTAATGCATTGGGTATATACTGCTATTGTCAAACCTATAATGCTATGTGGTGTTGCAGTCTGGTCTTCAAAAGTCCACCTACTGTTCAATACTTAACCGGATCCAAAGGATGACTTGTTTGTGTATCACAGCCGCACTGAGGACGACACCATCTGATGCACTGAATTTAATGCTACAACTTATGCTTCTGGACATTGTGGCTACCCAAATTGCAGCGAACACTGCCGAGAGGTTAATGGAGCTATCTCATTGGTCATGTGGCGGCTACGGACACTGTGTTATCCTTGGTACAATATCCGATGTTCCAGGCAGTGTAGATTACACCTTACCTGAGCCGCTTCTTGATAAAAATTACTGTACCACTAAGTTACATAGACTTCTATACGGATGGTTCCAAACTAAACGACCAGGTGGGCTTTGGGGAGTAATCTAAAGATCTAGAACTGGTCATATCTAAAACGTTACCCGACCATTGCAGTGTGTATCAAGCGCAGATCCTTGCAATTAAAGAAGTGGTGGAATGGCAAAAATATAATTTCATTACGACGATGGCATAAATATCTTCTCAGACAGCCAGGCAAACATTAATCCCTGAAGAACGTATTTCTGAACACAAAAACCTCCCGCCACTGTCGCAGATCTCTCAACGAGATGGCTGAAGAGTTCAAAATTCACCTCTTCTGGGTGTCGGGCCAGGGAGATATCCCAGGGAATCGTAAAGCAGACGAGCTTGCGAGACTACCTTACACATTCCAGGGATACTGGAATCTGCGGGTATGCCTCTAGCGACATGTAAGCTAAGTTTTCGGGACCAGGCACGAAGGACGACGAATAATGAATGATCACAAAAGGAGGGCTGTGAGCTTTCCAAAATTATGTGGCCTAATCTAGATTGACGAGGTCTACTGCTTTGCTGTCATTGGCTAGAACAGGCGTCTCAGTCATTGTGCCCGCAATGACAGGTCACTGTCTATCGGAAAACATGCTCACAGACTGAAAGTCGCCAGGAACCAATTTTGGTGCTGCTTTTTTTGTCTATATGCAGGAAGCTTAACCATCGTGTAAAAAAAGTAATCAACCAATCACTTGCTAAACAAGTTGGGCTTGTTAGTTCCGGCACTCTGTCCGAAGAAAAGGAGGAATGAACGCCTTGATGGGGTATATTGTCATAGCGACCATTATAATGAAACTCTGTTTGGAGGCTTAATGCAAATATTAAATGGAACAAGTCAAAATGCGCTTAGTTCGTCAGGGCCTAAAGGAATCCACTACCGTTGATTATGCTAAAAATGTACTCAGTTTTTATACCCTACACCACTAATGTGGTACAGGTTATTATAACTTAGTGAATTAGGAAGAGAGAGAACTCTTATTAATATATATCGCCCGAGCTCATTTATTGATCAATCTTCCCAAAATGTTGTACAACGCTTTCCTCGACGAATTCCACAATATCCAAAAAGTTTGGTCGAAATCGGTTTAGATTTAGATAATGGATAATTTGTTGTCTTTTGTTAACCGTACTGCTCGAAATTTGATACAGGAGTTTTAATAATCTATCTGGATACATCAAATTTGTTCCAGAATTAGATGTAGTAGTGCGATAACTTCGGCCTGGCGGAATCTTATGTACCCTCCACCATTGATCGTATATGTCTAGATCTTTGAAAGTCATAGGAGAAGGGATTGTGCAAGATTTAGCTAAGTCAGGATGTAATTCCGTTTTCTACAGGCACAAGAAGCCAAGATCTGTGATCGGTTTATATGGCAGCTATACCAAAACATGGACCGATATTGCCCATTTACAATCCCAACTAACCTACACAAGTAGGTAATATTTCTGCAAAATTTCTAGCGCCAAGCTTTTTTCCTTCTAAAGCTATCATACTTTCGACAGACGAATGGACATGGCTAAATCGACATATTCAAGACGATCATGATTATATATGCTTTGTTGGGTCTGAGATCAATATTTGAATGTGTTACAAACGGAATGACGAAATTAATGTACCTTCAGCATATGGTGGAGAGCATAATAATTAAATTTACCATTCGATGGGGATATCCTGCTCTAGTCATTCCGTTTGTAATACCTCGAAATATTCGCCTAATACCCCATTAAGTGTATGTCCGCCCGTTAGTCTGTCTGTTTAAAGCACGCTTACTTTGGTTTCGGAGAAGTTAGGGCTAGGCTAGGCTTTTGTAAATTTTGCACATGTACTTCTTATTAGGGTGGGTCGGTTAATATTTCGTTTTTAAATAAAGCTGTTATAAATCGATCTCCCGATTTGATTAATTGAGGTTCTATAGAGCTTCATATTTATCCGATTTGGATGCTGACTGAAGAGGGATTTGAACACGTTTGCTACGCAGACGATGTTATACTTCTAAGAGGTAAGGGTCCGAACCAGCTATGCAGAAGGGCCGACGGGCTCTTGCAGATGGCACACGACTGGACTAGACCTAGACTAGACGGTCTCAATGTTAACCCCGAAAAGACTGAAATCTGCCTGTTCACGAAGAAGTCGAAGGTATGCCAATTTGACGCACCACGTTTCCTCAAAAAAACGATTTCAATACCAGAAAAGATCAAGTTCTTAGATGTGATCTCAGACAGGAAACTGAATTTAAAGTGTCACACTTAGGAGCGTGCTGAGAATTCTCGCAGATGTTGGGCACTATGTAGATGGCTCGAAATGGGGCTAAGTCCCAGGATAGTCCACTGGCTTTACAGGAGGGTGATAAGACCAATACTCTTACGCCTCAGTAGTTTGTTTGGACTGCGATCGAGGAAAGTGGAACGTAAGGATAATACAACAGGTTTAGAGAACATGTTGTTTTGGCATAGGCGAAGCTATGAGGACCACGCCCACTAGGGCACTGGAGACTATTCTGGATATCCGACACATTGACATACAGATTAAATGTGAGGCAGCCTCTGCGATGGGAGAATGGATAGAGGATAAAGGCAGCTCATACCATCGCGGTATAATCGAGGCAATATTACACAAATAGATCAAAGATAGGGGACAGAGTAGGCCTGGGGGTCTACTCTGAAAACCCGGGGACTGAGATCTGTTTTAGATTACTGACCATAATACGGTCCTGCAGGCGGAGATCCGTGCGATCACGGAATGCGTGAGGTGGTGTGGTGCTAACGCGAGGACGTCGAGTGTGAACATCGAGTGTGAACGTCGAGTGTGAACGGACAGTAAACTGGCTATAAGAGTAATAACAACCAGGACGGTAAGGTCACAGAACAGTCTTGCAGCGTAAGAAGGAGATTAACGCCTTCTCTCAGGATGGCATAATCCGCACCGTTTGGATGTCGACCTATAGCGGAGTAACTGGGAATGAGAAAGCAGACGATTTGGGTGTAAAGGCCAAAGAACTGCTATCAATAAACTTGGTTAACCCGAAGCCTTGCGGGTCGACGCAGGCCGAGTTAAGGGCGTGGGCGACGAATGCGCATGAAACCCTTTGGAACAGCGAAACGGTCGATAGGACGGCTAGTAGCCTATAGGGAGGTCCAGATCGTGAGAAGACGAGGCTTTTACTGAATCATAACGGGACACAAAGGACTGCAAGCTCACTTATATACAATCAATGCGGCAAATGGCATGGAAAACAATTAAGGATTTTGTAAGTAGCACGGAATTGCTAACTTAAATTTTCTTTTTCGAGTTTACTTTTTATACTCTGCACCATATGATGGGGTATACTAATTTCGCCATTCCGTTTGTAACACCTCGAAATAATCATTTGATCATTTATATTCTTATATATAAAAATCAATTTGTATTTGTTTGTAGGTTTGTTTGTTTGTATGTTTGTGTGTTCCTTATAGACTCAGAAACGGCTGAACCGATTTTCATGAAATTTTCACAGATGGTGCATAATGACCCCGTAGTGACAATAGGGTACTACATTTTTGATATCTGAAGGGGGGGCGGACCCTCCCCCTTACCCTAATTTTCAGAAACGCCAGATCTCGGAGATGGGTAATCCGATTTAAGCGAAATTTTGTGTGATCTCATATAGTACCCTAAAAATAAAAATTTGGTATCCAAATATCGGATGGGGTACCTAGGGTGGCTGCCCCATCCTAAAACCTACCAAACATATATTTAGACCAATCACGACAATATGGGACTCAAATGAAAGGTATTTAGGATAAGAAAACGTATCTGATATCCAATTGCTGGACCGAGTGCTAGGGGGACCACCCCAAACCCCAAAAGATCCCTAAATCGGACATATTTACCGACCATGGAAATGTGGGACCACGTTTCTGGGGGTCCACCCCTTTCCCAAAACACCCCCCAAACAGGACTTATTTACTGACCATGGGAATATGGGCCTTAAATAAAAGGCATTTGAATGTAGAATTCGAATCTGATATCCAAATATGGGACCAAGTGTTTGGGGGGCCGCCTCTCACCAAAAACATCCCCCAAAGGGGACAAATTTTCGACCATAGCAATATGGGGCTCAAATGAAAGGTTTTTGGGAGTAACGCACGAATTTGATATCAATATTCGAAAAGTGTCTACGGGGCACGCTACCCCCACAACACCACCCAAATTGTAAGTATTTTCTGACTATTGCAATATGAGACTCAAATAAGAGGGTTTTTAAAGTGAAACACGAATCCGATATATATTTTCAAGGCCAACTCACTGAGTGGCCGCCCGTCCCACAAAACACCCCCCAAGCCGGTCATGTTTGCCGACTATGGAAATATGGGGCTCAAATTAAAGGTATGTGGGTGTTGACCACGTATCTGCTATCAACATTAGGGGCTAACTGTCTAGCGGACGTCCCACCACCATAACAACCCCCAAATAGGACGTATTTGCTCACCAAGACAATTTGGGTGGAACTAAATATTCATAGTTTTAAGGGCCAATACCCCAAACCGGACATATTTACTGACTGTTGCAATAAGAAGTTTAAATGAGATTAGAAAACGAATTTGATTTTGAGGGCAATATTGCCATTGGGGTTCAAATAAATGATATATAGATATATGAGAATAGAGCACGTTGGTGATATATTTTCAGGGCTTAGAATTTGGGTGACCACCCCACTCCCCAAAACACCCCTAAATCGGGCATATTTACCGACCATGACAATGTGGCGCATAAATGAAAGGAATTGGGGGGTAGAGCAAGAATTGATACCCATTTTCGGAACAAATTTCCTGGGGGTCTACTCCTTTCCCAAAATACCCCACAAATAGCAATTTTTTAGCGACCATCGCAATATGGGGCTCAAATAAAGGTATTTGGGAGTAGAATACGAATTTGATATCCATATGTAGGACCATGTATTTAGGGCATCACCCCTTTCCCAAAACACCTCCAAAGGGAAAAACTTGTTCGACCACGCCAATATGTGGCTCAAATGAAAGGTATTTGATATTAGAAAACGAGTTTGATAACTTTTTTTTTGGGCCATGTGTTTGGGGGACGCCACATCCTTTAAACTCCTCTTAAGATAATGGCAATATGGGGTTTAAATAAATGGTATTTGAGAGAAGAGCACGGTGCTGATATTTTTAGGGCTAAGTATCTGGGGGACCACCTCTCTCCCGAAAACACCACTTAAACAGACATCATGAAAATATCGGGCTGAAATGAAGTATTTTAAGAATGGAGTACACCTTACATCCAAACTTAAATTCGTAGACCTATAAAGATCATAAGGAATTCAGATAAAGGCACTTTTATTTTTAAACTGTTAGTCGAGCGATATACTATTTTCGTAGCATGGTTTTCACTAAAAGATCCTTAATTGCCGAAAATAAATATTCCAGGAAAACTTTCGTCCCATATAAAATAAAAGAAGGCGCAGCGGAGCGTGTCCGGGACAGCTAGTTCATCTATAATTTCAAGAGTCAAGAGAAAATCCTTCCTGCCATATTTCGAGCGAATCGATTAACAAATGATCATTTGATTGCAGAATTACTGCAAATCGGACGAACATATATATGGTAGCTATATCCAAATCTGAACCGATTTGTAAGAAATTTACATGTTATGTCGGGAGAATCCTTCCTGATAAATTTCGAGAGAATCGGTTAACAAATGACCATTTTATTGCAGTATTACTGAATCGGACGAACATATATATGGGAGCTGTATCCAAATCTGAACCGATCTTTCCAACTCCAATAGGCTTCGTCTCTAGGCCGAAGAACATGCGCATTCCAAATTTGAAGGCGATCGGATTAAAATTGCTACCTGTAGTTTGTACACATATAAACACGGACGGACGTTCAGACAGACAGACGGACATAGCTAAATCGAATCAGAAAGTGATTCTGAGTCGATCGGTATACTTGTCAATGGATCTATCTCTATTGCTTTTGGGTGTTACAAACTAATGCACTAAGTTAGTGGTGTATAAGTGTATAATATTAAAAAAAAAAACAAGTAAAAGCGTGCTAAGTTCGGCCGGCCGAATCTTATATACCCTCCACCATGGATCGCATTTGTCGAGTTCTTTTCCCGGCATCTCTCCTTAGGCAAAAAAAAGGATATAAGAAAAAATTTGCTCTGCTATTAGAGCGATATTAAGATATGGTCCGGTTTGGACCACGATTAAATTATATTTATGTTGGAGACCAGTGTAAAATGTCAGCCAATTCGAACAAGAATTGCGCTCTTTGTGGGCTCAAGAAGTAAAATAGAGAGATCGATTTATATGGGAGCTGTATCGGGCTATAAACCGATTCAGACCATAATAAACACGTATGTTAGTGGTCATGAGAGAATACGTCGTACAAAATTTCAGGCAAATCGGATAATAATTGCGACCTCTAGAGGCTCAAGAAGTCAAGATCCCATATCGGTTTATATGGCAGCTAAATCAGGTTATGAACCGACTTGTACTTTTTTTGACATAGTTGTTGAAAGTAACAATAAACAACGTCTTGCGAATTTTCAGCCTAATCGGATAGGAATTGCGCACTCTAGAAGCTAAAGAAGTCAAGTCCCCAAATCTATTTATATGACAGCTATATCAGGTTATGAACCGATTTGAACCATATTTGGCACAGTTGTTGGATATCATAACAAAATACTACGTGCCATAATTCATTCAAATTGGATAAGAATTGCGCCCTCTAGAGGCTCAAGAAGTCAAGACCCAAGATCGGTTTATATGACAGCTATATAAGGTTATGGACCGATTTGAACCATACCTGGCACAGTTGTTGGATATCAACAAAACACGTCGTGCAAAATTTCATTCCAATCGGATAAGAATTGCGCACTCTAGAGGCTCAAGAAGTCAAGACCCAAGATCGGTTTATATGGCAGCTATATCAGGTTAAGGACCGACTTAAACCATACATGGCGCAGTTGTTGGATATAATAACGAAACACGTCGTGCAAAATTTCATTCCAATCGGATAAGAATTGCGCACTCTAGAGGCTAAAGAAGTCAATACCCAAGATCGGTTTATATGGCAGCTATATCAGGTTATGCACCGATTTGAACCATACTTGGCACAGTTGTTTTATATACAGACGGACGGACAGACGGACGGACATGGCTAGATCCACATAAAATTTCACGACGATCAAGAATATGTATACTTTATGGGGTCTCAGACGAATATTTCGAGTAGTTACAATCAGAATGACGAAATTAGTATACCCCCCATCTTATGGTGGAGGGTATAATTATGTACATTTACCTACGCGTAGGCAGGTTAAAGTGGCAGTCTCCATCAGACTCACTTAGACGTTAGCGTCTATTGGGATACCACAGGAAGGAAGATGCATTTTGTTCCCAGAAGGAAGATGCATTTTGTTCCCACCGTTGAACCATCCAGATCGCTTTAAAAAGTTTAACAAATTTCAACTGTTTACATCCGCTAAATCAAACAAGTTCTCAAAGAAATAAGAACCTAAAATTCTTATTTGTGACTGCCAGTGCGGGACATACACACAGCAGATGTAATTTCTTCCTCGACGTCCTCGCAGCTTCTGGAAAAATCGTTACTTGCAGACTTCAGTCAGTCAGCATGTTTTCCGATCTGACAGTGATTTGTCATGACGTCTTCAAGTCTAGATTTGTCCACATAATTTTGGAATGTTCACAACCCGCTCTTTGTGACTATCTATCATTCGGTGCCCTTCGGGCATGATCCTAAAAACCCAGCTTACATATCGCTAGAGTCATACCCATAGATTCCAGTAAGCCTGGATATATCTAATCCATTCCCGCACTTCCGTAATTGCAAGGATCTCCGCTTGATGCACACTACAGTGGGCGGTTAACGTTATCGATATGACCAGTCCTAGTTCTTCAGAGTACACCCCAAAGCCCACCGGGTCGTCTAGTTTGAAACCATTCGTATAGAAGTCTATGTAATTTTTATTACAAGGGATATTGTAGTTTTAATCGGTCCTATCAGTGATAGTGGTACAGTTCTTTTGTGTAATTCACACCGCCAGGAACATCGGGCATTGTATCAAAGAAAACACAGTGTCTGTAGCCGCCGCATGACCAAAGAGAAAGCTCACTTGGCCTCACAGCAGCAATTTGTCTAGCCACAATGCCCAGAGGCATTAGGTGTAGCATTAAATTCAGTGCATCAGATGGTGTCGTCCTCAAAAGTATACTTACCAACAATTTGTATACCCTCCGCCATAGGATGAGGGTATACTTATTTCATCATTCTGTTTGTAACTCCTCGAAATATTCGTCTACGACCCCATAAAGTATATATATTCTTGATCGTCATGACAATTTAAATCGAACTAGCTATGTCCGTCCGTCCGTCTGTCTATCAAAAGCACGCTAACTTTTGAAGGAGTAAAGTTAGCCGCTTGAAATTTTGCACAAATATTTCCTATTAGTGTAGGTCAGTTGGGATTGTAAATGGGCTATATTGGTCCACGTTTTGATATAGCTGCCATATAAACCGATCTGCGATCTTGACTTCTTGAGTCGCTAGAGGGCACAATTCTTATCCGATTTGGCTGAAAATTTGCATGAGATGTTTTGTTATGACACACAACGACAGTGCTTAGAAAAGTTCAAATCGGTCTATAACCTGATATAGCTGCCATATAAACCGATATGGGATCTTGACTTCTTGAGCCTCTAAAAGGCGCATGTATTGTCCTATTTGGTTGAAATTTTGTACAACGGCTTCTGCCATGACCTTTAACAAACGTGTCGAATATGGCATGAATTGGTTTATAACCTAATACAGCTCCCCTATAAACCGATCTTCCTATTTTACTTCTTCAGGCCTTTAGTGCGCAATTCCTACTAGATTTGGCTGAAATTTTACACAGTGACTTTTACTATGGTCTCCAATATTCAATATTCTTTTATCCTTTGTTTGCCTAAAAAGAGATACCGTGGAATGAGCTCGAGAAATGCGGTCCATGGAGGAGGGTATATAAGATTCGGCCCGGCCGAACTTAGCACGCTTTTACTTGTTCATTTTCATTTCTTTTCAATCCATCTCATTCTTCTTTGGCTTGTTCTTTGGTAAATTTAGATTTCTTTTTCATTAATGTACAAAAACAAATTGCTTGTTAGATAACCGTTTGTGCGACCCGATCTGCTAAGATGTCCTCTACAGCGTAAAATGTTTAAATTTATATGGGATATATCTCCTAACCAATACCCCAACAATGGTATAATAACAACTAGGGATTGAGTTGACTTCGATTTTGGATCCAGCTGACGATTTTAGGTCCTAGCACGAAATTTGTTAACAAAGAGTACAATTATGAGGCATTTATGATTGAAACATTTAATGTACCCTGCTAGTGTGGTTGTGATGCAATGTATAGTTTGATCTGTTCTTGTTTCCCTTCTGTCATTTGTTTGCAATAATTATGGAGTTTTAATTTGTTATCCTATATCTTTTTTACTCGTATCACTCTTATCAGTATTTTAGCCCAAAACAAACGCTATGAATTCTAGTAAAAATCGGTTCAAATGTTCACAGCAAATAAATTGCAAATTTTGAAATTGCAAGCATGTTGTTGATGCAGTAGAAGTATGGCTGAAATAGCGGCAAAATTATCTAAAAACAGTTGACAGACAGTGTTTGATATATTCAGCAATATTGTTTTTCTGTATAAATTCAGTTACAGATCAACTCTATGTGGGCCCTATACAGGCTAGCAACCTTTTTGATATATTCCTAGGCGTTCTAATGGAACTTTATGTACAAGTCCTAATGATACTTTATGTACAAAACTTCACCCATATCTAACAAAAATGAATCCTTCTAGAGACTCCAGAGTTTGAATCGGAAATCGGTTTATGTTACAGATCACTACAACGATGAGTTGCAAATCACGAATGACAAAGTCGTTATGTCCCCAGCCTTGGTAAAGGGATAAAAAAGCTCTGGCAGAAAAAAAGCATGAACAACTGTCATTGGCTTAAAAAACTCATTAGGACATTTATAAGCCACTTGTAAAGTGAGAACCCGGAAAACGCCATAAAACATTCGTTCTATTCTTCTATCCCATTGCAGGTAGTTGAACAAGTATTGGTTGCGGCTTCTTTATGGAAGCCATTTCAAATGCCAGCTTCTAACGATAGCAATAAAAACATCACTAAATTACGCCTTTGAATAACATACCTTTCAACTGTGTTCGAAATAAATTAACATATCCACATAATTTAAAGCCTTTTTCCATGCACACGCAGAGTCGTACATCTCTTTCGCAGTTAGCGTTAAATACACATTAATTATCACTCACGTATATAAAATAAATCTTTCCAGCAAATAAAGGAATGTAAGAAGGAGATAGTAGAACGCACAAAGTCCTGGTCTTCCTTCGTTTCTGCTACTATAACAATCTTGACGATATACGTACAAGGCGAAAAGCGACCATCAAGTTGGTAGACAGATGTATTGAGGACGGGTAGACAGACAAACGGTGAACATTCATTTGATACCAAAAAATGTTTAAATGCACTCTCAGTTGGCATTCTATACCATACCAGAATTGAAATGAGCAAGAAAATATAAAAAACCCGCCAAAGAACCAACCGACCATTTACTAAATGCTAAAGTAAATCCTAATGATTTAATACAAAATTTATGGGGCAATAAATAAAAATCCTTTTTGAACTCTTCCTTAGAGATCATTCGCCACTCCTGCTGCTGCTGCTCTTCTGTTACTGGCAATGTTTTGAGGCAGGTCAAAGAAAACCACAATAAAAAGACTTACCAACAAATGTACCGACATCACTTTAAACTTGGCTGCTTATAAGCGTAGTTGTTTCTTCCATAAATATTTGTTAGTGAAAACAGCAATATGTTGTTGTAACAACAGGAAAACTGCTGATTATGGAATAGCATTAAATAGTTTTCAAATGGCAAAAAATTTAAATTATTCTAGAAATTTCATATGTACACCCTTTTAAAATTCGTACACTACATATATAATTTTTTGAAGCTTTATTGCGTTAACTAAATTTAAAGTAAGTAAAATCAAATCAAAATCATACAAAAATAGTTGGTGTTATTTAAAAGTTTCAGAACAATGCTATTTTAAGAAATAACTATCTTTGGATAGTTACAATTTTTCTTAATTTTGGTATTTTTTTATATTTTGACTAAAGCCTTTATAGAGCCGCACCATGCGGATTGTAGAAATTCGGTTAGACTTGCTATTTTTCGTTAGGTTTTAAAACCCCAGCTAACAAAATTTTCCGATGTCGGTCCGACAATCGGATAAATCATCCCATATAGGATGAATCATCCCGACACGGCTGAGAGAAATCTAATACACTTACCACCATGTCATACCGATATCGGACAGATGTCGGAGCCAAATTTCAGGGAAATTTTATGTCGTACCGAATTGGGACCGAATTCGTAGGCGATTTATTGAGGAATATTTGACAAAATGCGGATGATTTTGCCGACCAATCGGTCCTATCGGCACCACACGTAATCCAAAAAAAAACATCAATATATCCCCCCTCCACCGCTAGTGTGCTTTCCACACACATGGTAAAGATATGTTGCTATGGAAAATAAAGAGGAAGCAAACAAAACATCCCTCTGACGATATTGTTCTTGAATGCCGGAGTAGAAAAAATAAATACCTTCAAACTTGTCGAACTGATTTCTTTTCGAATTTAGTAGGAATTGGCGTATCATTCGTCCGACTATGTGTAGACATATCGGACTTCAGACAAAGTCCGATCATATTGCTGGCTAAATGGCACTTTAACTTCTTGGCGTTGCCTCAGGCATCACAACAACACGGCTATTAAAAATCCAAATATCATCAGGAAATTCTTAGTGTTAATGGGTTTTTTAATATTTTGATCTATATAAAATTGCTGACTTATAATGAGCCAATACCCATTAAAACATGACAGGTTTTGTTGAGAAGAGGGTACAGATATTAATCAGCGCCAAGCTACTATGTACATACACCTACGCCTGTAATTGGTTTGTGCTGATCTCTAAATAGTAACCTGAAAAATACTAAGCCAGGAATTCCGTGATACTAACAAAATCTAATTGTTCTCCATTCCAAGCGCCTGAGTTGGTTCAAGACTGGTATTGCGTCGGTGGCTGTTAGCCGTGAAATGCGGGCAATGACATGGTAAATGTTCTAAAGTCTTAACATGTTTCCCATATGCCCTACACAAGTTGTCACTTATTCACACTGCATAAGTAATCTCGCAGTCCTATGTGTACCACTATCATACACACACACACACACATATATATTTCCATGACCCAAAACCTTAAATCTATAGATCGGCCTATATGGCAGCTATATTCAAATCTGTGCCGATCTAGACCAAATTAAAGAAGGATGTCGTTTGGCCTAACACACTGTCACTGTCCCAAATTTCAGCAAAATCGGATAATAGATGTGGCTTTTATGGGCTGAAGGCACTACATCGGTGGATCGGCAGCCATATCCAAATCTAGACCGATCGGGGCCAAATTGAAGAAGGATGTCGAAGGACCTAACACAACTCACTGTCCCAAATTTTCAGCAAAATAAATAAATCAAGATATAGTCCGATCTTCGAACTTAACCTGCTTTAGACAAGACAAGTAAAAGCGTGCTAAGTTCGGCCGGGCCGAATCTTATATACCCTCCACCATGGATCGCATTTGTCAAGTTCTTTTCCCGGCATCTCTTCTTAGGCAAAAAAGGATATAAGAAAAGGTTTGCTCTGCTGTTAGAGCGATATCAAGATATGGTGCGGTTAGCACCACAATTAAATTATATGTTGGAGTCCTGTGTGAAATGTCAGCCAATTCGAATAAGAATTGCGCCCTTTTGGGGGCTCAAGAACTAAAATAGAGAGATCGATTTATATGGGAGCTATATCGGGCTATAAACCGATTCAGATGATAATAAACACGTATGTTGATGGTCATGAGAGGATCCGTAGTACATAATTTCAAGCAAATCGGATAATAATTGCGACCTCTAGAGGCTCAAGAAGTCAAGATCCCAGATCGGTTTATATGTCAGCTATATCAGGTTATGAACCGATTTGAACTACACTTGGCACAGTTGTTGGATATCATAACAAAACTCGTCGTGAAAAATTTCATCGCAATCGGATAAGAATTGCGCACTCTAGAGGCTCAAGAAGTCAAGACCCAAGATCGGTTTATATGGCAGCTATATCAGGTTATGGAGCGATTTAAACCATACTTGGCACAGGTATTGGATATCATAACAAAACACGTCGTGCAAAATTTCATCCCAATCGGATAAGAATTGCGCACTCTAGAGGCTCAAGAAGTCAAGACCCAAGATCGGTTTATATGGCAGCTAAATCAGGTTATAAACCGATTTGAACCATACTTGGCACAGTTGTTGGATATCATAACAAAACACGTCGTGCAAAATTTCATCCCAATCGGATAAGAATTGCGCACTCTAGAGGCTAAAGAAGTCAAGACCCAAGATCGGTTTATATGGCAGCTATATCAGGTTATGGAGCGATTTGGACCATACTTAACACAGGTATTGGATATCATAATAAAACACGTCGTGCAAAATTTCATGCCAATCGGATAAGAATTGCGCACTCTAGAGGCTCAAGAAGTCAAGACCCAAGATCGGTTTATATGACAGCTATATCAGGTTATGGACCGATTTAAACCATATTTGGCACAGTTGTTGGATATCATAACAAAACACGTCGTGCAAAATTTCATGCCAATCGGATAAGAATTGCGCACTCTAGAGGCTCAAGAAGTCAAGACCCAAGATCGGTTTATATGGCAGCTATATCAAAACATGGACCGATATGGCCCATTTACAATACCAACCGACCTACACTAATAAGAAGTATTTGTGCAAAATTTCAAGCGGCTAGCTTTACTCCTTCGGAAGTTAGCGTGCTTTGGACAGACAGACGGACGGACGGACGGACGGACGGACAGACGGACGGACATGGCTAGAACGACATAAAATGTCACGACGATCAAGAATATATATACTTTATGGGGTCTCAGAGGAATATTTCGAGTAGTTACAAACAGAATGACGAAATTAGTATACCCCCCATCTTATGGTGGAGGGTATAAAAATAATCTGTGCAAAGTTTCAGCTCAATATCTCTATTTTTAAAGACTGTAGAGTGATTTCAACAGACAGACGGACGGACATGGCTAGATCGTCTTAGATTTTTACGCTAATCAAGAATATGTATAATCTATAGGGTCGGAAATGGATATTTTGATGTGTTGCAAACGGAATGACAAAATGAATATACCCCCATCCTTCGGTTGTGGGTATAAAAAGATTGAAAAGACTGATCGTTCTTAACCTGGATCTTCTGTAGTGACGCCGGAAATGTTTTATCAGGTACGGATGACTTAAGTTGTTGTCAAGGCATCCTTTACCATAAATTTCCTATTGATAAGCCTTTAATAAACCTCATTGTTCCAAAAATCCGATGTCTCCGTGAGTCCCACTGTATCCCGTGGAAAATGCGTTTTCGTCAGACTCGCAGAAATGCTTCCAGGAGACACGTTTTGCCGCTCATCTTATTGTATTCATTGAGGACACCGTAGCTCAGAGGTTAGCATATCCGCCTATGACGCTGTATGACTGGGTTCGAATCCTGACGAAAACATTAGAAACAATGGTACGGTAGCCATATAAAAACTTCTCCCGAAAGAGGTGTTGCACCTCGACACGCCATTCGGACTCTACGGCACACCGTTTGGACTCAGGAGGTCCCTTATCATTGGGATTAAACTTGAATCGGGCAGCACTCAGTTATATATGAGAAGTTTTCAAGTGTTCCTTAATGGAATATTCATGGCAAAATTTGCATTTGCAAATGTAACGTTGTCGTATGAAGGAAAACAATTTATTTATTTAATTTGAGGCTAAGCAAGGATAAAATCAGTCCATAACCTGATACAACTGTCATGTAAAGGGATCTTGAATCTTGACTTCTTGGGAACTATAAGGCGCAATTCTAATCCGACGTGTTTAGTTGTGATTTCCAACAACTGTGCTACATATGGTTTAAATCGGTTCATAACCTGATATAACTTGATATAGCTCCAATATTATTTTCTTTTATCCTTTGCTGTCCTATAAAAAGATATAGGGAGAAGAAATTGACAAATGCGATCTATAGCGGAAGGTATGTAAGATTCGGCCCGTCGAAACATAACACTCTTTTACTTGTTAAAAGTCGCTTTGCGGCCGGCTTAGAATCTTTAAGTGGGAGGTATACTGCCTTTACTTCCTTGCAGCCATCAACAATATATTAATGTCTGTGAAAAAATGTTGTCACGTATGCTGATGACCTGGCTATTGAGGAAAGCTTGGCGTCACTCATGGAGACAAACTTCAGGAAGCTCTACGTACGTAAAGTTTAAGCTCAATGATACGGGCGTACTTTTTATACCCTCCACCATAAGATGGGGGGTATACTAATTTCGTCATTCTGATTGTAACTACTCGAAATATTCGTCTGAGACCCCATAAAGTATATATATTCTTGATCGTCGTGAAATTTTATGTCGATCTAGCCATGTCCGTCCGTCCGTCTATCCGTCTGTCTGTCGAAAGCACGCTAACTTCCGAAGGAGTAAAGCTAGCCGCTTGAAATTTTGCACAAATATTTCTTATTAGTGTAGGTCGGTTGGTATTGTAAATGGGCCATATCGGTCCATGTTTTGATATAGCTCCCATATAAACCGATCTTGGGTCTTGACTTCTTGAGCCTCTAGAGTGCGCAATTCTTATCCGATTGGGATGAAATTTAGCACGACGTGTTTTGTTATGATATCCAACAACTGTGCCAAGTATGATTCAAATCGGTCCGTAACCTAATGTAGCTGTCATATAAACCGATCTTGGGTCTTGATTTCTTGAGCCTCTAGAGGGCGCAATTCTTATCCAGTTTGAATGAATTTTGGCACGTAGTATTTTGTTATGATATCCAACAACTGCGCCAAATATGGTTCAAATCGGTTCATAACCTGATATAGCTGTAATATAAACAGATCTGGGGATTTGACTTCTTGAGCTTCTAGAGGGCTCAATTTCTATCCGATTTGGCTGAAATTTTGCAAGACGTTTTTTATTGTTACTTTCAACAACTGTGTCAAATAAAGTACAAGTCGGTTCATAACCTGATATAGCTGCCATATAAACCGATCTGGGATCTTGACTTCTTGAGCCTCTAGAGGTCGCAATTATTATCCGATTTGCCTGAAATTTTGTACGACGGATTCTCTCATGACCATTAACATACGTGTTTATTATGGTCTGAATCGGTCTATAGGCCGATACAGCTCCCATATAAATCGATCTCTATATTTTACTTCTTGAGCCCACAAAGGGCGCAATTCTTATTCGAATTGGCTGACATTTTACACAGGTCTCCAACATATAATTTAATTGTGGTCCAAACCGGACCATATCTTGATATCGTTCTAATAGCATAGCAAATCTTTTCTTATATCCTTTTTATACCCTCCACCATAAGATGGGGGGTATACTAATTTCGTCATTCTGTTTGTAACTTCTCGAAATATTCGTCTGAGACCCCATAAAGTATATATATTCTTGATCGTCGCGACATTTTATGTCGATCTAGCCATGTCCGTCCGTCCGTCTATCCGTCTGTCCGTCCGTCCGTCCGTCTGTCTGTCGAATGCACGCTAACTTCCGAAGGAGTAAAGCTAGCCGTTTGAAATTTTGCACAAATACTTCTTATTAGTGTAGGTCGGTTGGTATTGTAAATGGCTCATATCGGTCCATGTTTTGATATAGCTGCCATATAAACCGATCTTGGGTCTTGACTTCTTGAGCCTCTAGAGTGCGCAATTCTTCTCCGATTGGGATAAAATTTTGCACGATGTGTTTTTTTATGATATCCAACAACTGTGCCAAGTATAGTTCAAATTGGTCCATAACCTGATATAGCTGCCATATAAACCGATCTTGGGTCTTGACTTCTTGAGCCTCTAGCGTGAGCAATTCTTATCCGATCAGAATGAAATTTTGCACGACGTGTTTTGTTATGATATCCAATAACTTTGCCAAGTATGATTCAAATCGGTCCGTAACCTGATATAGCTGCCATATAAACCGATCTTGGGTCTTGACTTCTTGAGCCTCTAGAGTGCGCAATTCTTATCCGATTGGAATGAAATTTTGCACGACGTGTTTTGTTACTATATCCAACAACTGTGCCAAGTATGGTTCAAATCGGTTCATAACCTAATGTAGCTGTCATATAAACCGATCTTGGGTCTTGATTTCTTGAGCCTCTAGAGGGCGCAATTCTTATCCGATTAGAATGGAATTTCGCACGACGTGTTTTGTTATAATACCCAACTACTGTGCCAAATATGGCTTAAATCGGTCCATTACCTGATATAGCTGCCATATAAACCGATCTTGGGTCTTGACTTCTTGAGCCTCTAGAGTGCGCAATTTTTATCCGATTGAAATGAAATTTTGCACGACGTATTTTGTTGTTATATCCAACAACTGTGCCAAGTATGGTTCAAATCGGTCCATAACCTGATATAGCTGCCATATGATCCGATCTTGGGTCTTGACTTCTTGAGCCTCTAGAGAGCGCAATTCTTATCCGATTAGAATGGAATTTCGCACGACGTGTTTTGTTATAATACCCAACTACTGTGCCAAGTATGGCTTGAATCGGTCCATTACCTGATATAGCTGTCATATAAACCGATCTTGGGACTTGACTTCTTGAGCTTCTAGAGGGCGCAATTCCTATCCGATTTGGCTAAAATTTTGCATGACGTATTTTATTTTTACTTTCAACAACTGTGTCAAATAAGGTTCAAATCGCTTCATAACCTGATATAGCTGCCATATAAACCGATCTGGGGTCTTGACTTCTTGACCCCTAGAGGTCGCAATTATTATCCGATATGCCTGAAATTTTGTACGATGGATCCTCTCATGAATATCAACAAACGTGTTTATTATGGTCTGAATCGGTCTATAGCCCGATACAGATCCCATATAAATCGTTCTCTCTATTTTACTTCGTGAGCCCCAATGGGCGCAATTCTTATACGAATTGGCTGAAATTTTACACAGGTCTCCAACATATAATTTAATTGTGGTCTAAACCGGATCATATCTTGATATCGTTTTAATAGCAGAGCAACTCTTTTCTTATATCCTTTTTTGCCTAAGGGGAGATGCCGGGAAAAGAACTCGACAAATGCGATCCATGGTGGAGGGTATATAAGATTCGGCCTGGCCGAACTTAGCACGCTTTTACTTGTTTTTTCATAGTCTAGAAAATGCCATAAGGTAAATAGAGACCCTCATTGCACATGCGCTGATTAAATCGATTTTTTTATTCGTGTCCAGAATGTGAAATTCATATGTAGGCAACGGCATCGAGGTGTGCTATGGCCCATGATCGTTCGACCGATTCGGACCAAAATTGTATTGAATGTTGGAGACCATAGTAGAAGTCATTGTGTAAATTCGAGTAAGAATTGCGCCCTTTGAAATCAAGTCAAGATCCCAGATCGGTTTATATGGCAGCTACATCAAAACGTGGACCGATGTGGCCTATTTACAATCCCAACCGACATACACTAATAGAAAGTATTTGTGTAAAGTTGCAAGTGGCTAGCTTTACTCCTTCAAAAGTTAGCGTGCTTTCGACAGATAGACGGACGGACGGAAGCACATGGCTAGATCGACTTAAAATGTCATGAGAATCAAGAATATATATACTTTATGGGGTCTTAGACGAATATTTCGAGAAGTTACAAATTGCAAATTTTGCCCATGAACAGTCCACAAAGGAACAAGGGCAAACTTCTCACATATCAATAAGTGCAGTCCGATTCAAGTTTTTAAGCTCAATGATAAGGGGCCTCCTTTTTATGGCCGAGTCCGAACGGCGTGCCGCAGCGCGACACCTCTTTGGAGAGAAGTTTTACATGGCATTGTACCTCACAAATGTTGCCAGCATTAGGAGGGGAAAACCACCGCTGAATATTTTTTTCGGATGGTTTCGCCAGGATACGAACCCAGGCTTTCAGCGTCATAGGCGGACATGCTAACCTCTGCGCTACGGTGGCCTCCGAAGTTACAATAGAATGACGAAATTAGTATACCCCCACCCGATGGTGGTGGTTATTAAAATACCGCGTCTTCAAACAGGTTGTAAATCAGCATTTCGGATGCTTTTTGAATGCATTCGCGTTCAGTTAATTCTTGCACAACAGGATGAAATTTAAGGTTTTGATAGAATTCGTTAAACAGTGCTGCCAAAAATTCACAAAGCAGCTACGTGTTTGCGAGCTCAACGCAGGGTAGAATGCTCCCTAGATAAGAGTATGATGGCAACTGACTGGAGGAGAAACAAACTTGGTGAGTTCGTCCTCCAAATTCGCCCCCTCTCGATCTCCTCACCGCTCCGGAGATTTTTCAAATAAGTAAGTTTTACTGGCGCACCCTGTAGAATACAACTCTGCCGCCAGTGTATGTAGTTATACGTGCATGCCACTAAGAATAAGGAAAAGTCAAAATGAGGAAAACGTATAACGCAGTGTTTAAAATATACGACCTCCTGTCAGACGGACATTCACACTTAGTTTCCTGTTCGGTTAACGTCTCGTTTCATTTAGCCCGGCCTTTTTGTTAATCGTTTTGTTGTCTTAGCACTGGCTTGAGCTGCTCCTTCTCGGTAAATCGGTCGGTATGTTCAATGGTGATCATGTGATGACGATAATTTGATGTGCTAATGTTATGCGGAATTATAATGTCGGTTTGCGTCAGTCTGTCTGTCCGACCAAGCATTCTACCACACAAGATCTATACTTTCATGTACACATGCCCATGTTTGTACATGTGTATGTGTGAACATGCTGGCTGGGTAGACTAAATTAAATAATGCGTGGGTTTTTCGAATGTTCAGGCGCTGTGTTTCATCCTGAATGCAACGCCATCAACGTCACCACTGCTATTGCCATTGCCACGAGCACTATCACCAAACCATTGGTGATCGCACACGGAAAGGCTTGGTCGAGCATCTGACATGTGCATTAAGTGAGCATGCGAACGTGAGTGCGTCTGCGTGCGCCTGTCATACATAAAATGTTTAAGTAAATGCATCATAATCATTTCGTTGTTAAAAACGTCATACAAACATTAAACGTTCAACATTTAACAGCCCAGTCGAACATCGGCAATAATGCGCGGCACCGCCAACAACAGCAACAGCTTCGTTACCACACTGATGTTAATGTGTTACGTTTTGTTTTGTTTACAGGCATTGTGCGGCAAGATTTCTTTATAGTTGAACCCTTCAAGGATATCATTTAGTTTTTATTGCAATTGTTTGTTTGACGTTGTTCGATTTTTTGCTACCCCTCCATTCGATGCGCATTTACTCATCAAAATGCTGTACATGCCTGAAAATCAACAGGATTTTTTATTGCCGTCCCAATGAGCTGGATTCACTATAAATGGGGACATGAAGTGGATACCGCTTGCATTGGATTTTGTGGCGTTAATATGTGTTGTAGGAAAGGGTGTTTTTTGGTGGGTGAATACAACTCACTTGGCAGAGCATTCATTTATCCGAGTTTTCAGTTTATAAATCTCGCAAAGGCGACTAGGTTTTCTCTTTCCACCAACAACGAATCGAAATATTTGTTGCTGAACCTATAACGATAATTTATTTCAGTGGTGAACAAAATTTAAATTTCTTTACTCTAGATTTCATACCCATACTCTTTGCCCTTTGTTTCAGTCGTTTTTCAGACAGCAACGAATGAAGATGCGCTTGGATGTACGCAAAATTTTTGCACAAACACTCAGCGAAATAACCTGTTGCTATCAAATAATTATTTCAGGTTAGTTCATATCGTTAATATGCAGTGTTCATATTTTATGATGGGACATATATGCCCCATTTTGTATTCTTGCTCTTAATATCACATTTATTAGTGGATTTATGAAAATTTGCGTTAATTAGTCGATAATGAACTAATGAGGGTATAAAATTCCTTCTAAAACATTGAGTATATTTTCCCCGTTTCGTTGAGCACATTTTCCCGTTTCGTTTTGATAACACGTCAAACTCAAAAATTTGCATTATATTTTTTATTACTTTAAAAAGTCTCCATTTCGAAGATTTGATAGACTAGGAAGCAAAATTTTTTTTATTACACATTCCCTTTACACTTGCTACAGTGATGGGACATATATGTCCCATTTGTCCATAAAGGTTAATAAAAGGGGGAAAAATCTGAGTTAGACTTTTTCGTAAATATTCATTTTTAAGGATAGAATAAACATTTTTAATTCATAACAAGTAAAAGCGTGCTAAGTTCGGCCCGGGCGAATCTTATATACCCTCCACCATGGATCGCATTTATTGAGTTCTTTTCCCGGCATCTCTTCTTTGGGAAAACAGGATATAAGAAAAAATTTCCTCTGCTATTAGAGCGATATCAAGATATGGTCCGGTTTGGACCACAATTAAATGATATGTTGGAGGCCTGTGTAAAATGTCAGCCAATTCGAATAAGAATTGCGCCCTTTGGGGGCTCCAGAAGTAAAATAGAGAGATCGATTTATATGGCAGCTGTATCGGGCTATAGACCGATTCAGACCATAATAAACACGTATGTTGATGGTCATGAGAGAATCCGTCGTACAAAATTTCAGGCAAATCGGATAATAATTGCGACCTCTAGAGGCTCAAGAAGTCAAGATCCCAGATCGGTTTATATGACAGCTATACCAGGTTATGGACCGATTTGAACCATACTTGGCACAGTTGTTGGATATCATAACAAAACATGTCCTGCCAAAATTCATTCAAATCGGAAAAGAATTGCGCCCTCTAGAGGCTCAAGAAGTCAAGACCCAAGATCGGTTTATATGACAGCTATATCAGGTTATAGACCGATTTGAACCATACTTGGCACAATTGTTGGATATTATGACAAAACACGTAGTGCCAAAATTCATTCAAATCGGATAAGAATTGCGCCCTATAGAGGCTCAAAAAGTCAAGACCCAAGATCGGTTTATATGGCAGCTATATCAAAACATGGACCGATACGGCCCATTTACAATACCAACCGACCTACACTAATAAGAAGTATTTGTGCAAAATTTCAAGCGGCTAGCTTTACTCCTTCGGAAGTTAGCGTGCTTTCGACAGACAGACGGACGGACGGACAGACGGACGGACATGGCTAGTTCGACATAAAATGTCATGACGATCAAGAATATATATACTTTATGGGGTCTCAGACGAATATTTCGAGTAGTTACAAACAGAATGACGAAATTAGTATACCCCCCATCTTATGGTGGAGGGTATAAAAACAAAAAAAAAAAAAAACAAGTAAAAGCGTGCTAAGTTCGGCCGGGCCGAATCTTATAAACCCTCCACCATGGATCGCATTTGTCGAGTTCTTTTCCCGGCATCTCTTCTTAGGCAAAAAAGGATATAAGAAAAGAGTTGCTCTGCTATTAAAACGATATCAAGATATGGTCCGGTTCGGACCACAATTAAATTATATGTTGGAGACCTGTGTAAAATTTCAGCCAATTCGTATAAGAATTGCGCCCATTGGGGCTCACGAAGTAAAATAGAGAGAACGATTTATATGGGATCTGTGTCGGGCTATAGACCGATTCAGACCATAATAAACAACGTTTGTTGATGGTCACGAGAGGATCCATCGTACAAAATTTCAGGCATATCGGATAATAATTGCGACCTCCAGGGGTCAAGAAGTCAAGATCCCAGATCGGTTTATATGGCAGCTGTATCAGGTTATGAACCGATTTGAACCTTATTTGACACAGTTGTTGAAAGTAAAAATAAAATACGTCATGCAAAATTCCAGCCAAATCGGATAGGAATTGCGCCCTCTAGAAGCTCAAGAAATCAAATCCCCAGATCTGTTTATATGACAGTTATATCAGGTTATGAACCGATTTGAACCATACTTGGCACAGTCGTTGGATATCATAACGAAATACTTCGTGCAAAAATTCATTCAAATCGGATAAGAATTGTGCCCTCTAGAGGCTCAAGAAGTCAAGACCCAAGATCGGTTTATATGGTAGCTATATCAGGTTATGGACCGATTTGAACCATATTTGGCACAGTTGTTGGGTATTATAACAAAACACGTCGTGCGAAATTCCATTTCAATCGGATAAGAATTGTGCCCTCTAGAGGCTCAAGAAGTCAAGACCCAAGATCGCTTTATATGGCAGCTACATCAGGTTATGGACCGATTTAAACCATACTTGGCACAGTTGTTGGATATAATAACAAAACACGTCGTGCAAAATTTCATTTCAATCGGATAAGAATTGCGCACTCTAGAGGCTCAAGAAGTCAAGACCCAAGATCGGTTTATATGGCAGCTATATCAGATTATGGACCGATTTGAACCATACTTGGCACAGTTGTTGGATATCATAACAAAACACGTCGTGCAAAATTTCATTCCAATCGGATAAGAATTGCGCACTCTAGAGGCTCAAGAAGTCAAGACCCAAGATCGGTTTATATGGCAGCTATATCAAAACATGGACCGATATGGCCCATTTACAATACCAACCGACCTACACTAATAAGAAGTATTTGTGCAAAATTTCAAGCGGCTAGCTTTATTCCTTCGGAAGTTAGCGTGCTTTCGACAGACAGACGGACGGACGGACGGACGGACGGACGGACGGACGGACAGACGGACGGACGGACGGACGGACGGACGGACGGACAGACGGACGGACATGGCTAGATCGACATAAAATTTCACGACGATCAAGAATATATATACTTTATGGGGTCTCAGACGAATATTTCGAGTAGTTACAAACAGAATGACGAAATTAGTATACCCCCCATCTTATGGTGGAGGGTATAAAAACAGTAAGGAAGGGCAAGAGTCCGGCGGTGCCGCCTGTATAATACCCTACTCCTACCCTATAAGTACAATGTGGGGCTATATCGAATCCAATTGAAAAATTAGCCAAAATCTGACAAACATACATATGAGAGCTATATCTAAATCCGATTTTGAGCAAACTTCTCAGATGTTGTGGTAGTAGTCGAGGAAAGCGTTGTGCAAAATTTTGGCAAGATTGGTCAATAAAATGCACTTGAAGTGGCTCTTGGAGTGAAAATCGGGCGATTTACATATATGACAGCTATATCTAAATCTAAGTCGATTTCTATGAAATTCACCACAAATATCGAGAGTTAAAAAAATGATTTCTGACAAATTTCAGGAGAATCGGTTAACAAATGAGCACTTTATTGTAATATTTCTCAAAATTGGACGAACATATATATGGGAGCTATATCTAAATCTGAACCGATTTCAAGCATACTTCCCACATATTTTGGTAGTCGTCGAGGAAGGCGTTGTACAAAGTTTTGGGAAAGTTGGTTAATAAAAGCGCTTGCAATGGTTTTTGGAGTGAAAATGGGGCTACATACATATCTGAGAGCTATAATTAGATATGAACTGATTTCTATGATATTTCCCAGTAATATCGAGAGTCATAAGAAAATCCGTCCCGCCAAAGAGAGCTATATCCAAATTTGATCCGATTTTTCCAATTTCAATAGGCTTTGTCTCTAGGCCTAAAAATATGCTTGTACCAAATTTGAAGACGATGGGATGAAAATTGCGACCTGTTGTTTCTACACAAATTAACATAGACAGCCGGATAGACAGACGGACGGACAGACAGACAGACAGACAGACATACAGACAGACATACAGACAGACAGACATACAGACAGACATACAGACAGACATACAGACAGACATACAGACAGACATACAGACAGACATACAGACAGACAGACATACATACGGGCACACATACAGACGGACGGACATAGCTAAATCGAATCAGAAAGTGATTCTGAGTCGACCGGTACACTTATCAGTGGGTCTATCTCTCTTTCTTTTAGGTGTTACAAACAAATGCACTAAGTTATAGTACCCTGTACCCCAGTAGTGGTGTAGGGTATAAAAACAATAGGTAATAGACAAAGCCATACTATTAACTAAAGTTGAACCTTTTAGTGTTTAACGAGGTGCAGTTTCCTGTTGGCATCATTATCATTTCAGTAGCTAACATTATTGCAACGGAAACTTTTTTAAAGAAGTATCAACGTTAAATTTCGGAGTTTGAGAGAGAGCTTTGCTTAGGATTGCGAATGCTCACATGCCATCTTTATATAACAGCATAGAGCAGATATATAAAATTAATTAGAGCGCAATAGATCTAGCTCATTATCAAGTTCAATATTATTGACTTGCCAAAATTTAAGGCGGAAATTCATTTTTACACTCACCACCTTAAGATGGGGAGAATAATGTTACTCGTCTCGCCTCCAAACGTCAATTTCCGACCTTCTTTAATAAATATTTTCGATAGTTTTCACAATCTAAGTCGATCCATGTGTCTCTCCGTCAGTTGAAATCATCATAGCGTTCGAGCGAAAAAAGCTATCCGCCTTAAATTTTGCACATATACTTTTTTTGATGTAGGTCATTAGTGATTGCAAATGTGTCATATCGGTTATATAACAATACTAGCTGACCCGGGCCCGCTCCAATGCGCCTTCGTTTAATTTTATATGGAACAAAATTTTCCTTGGAATATTTATTTTCGAAAATTAAAGAGCTTTTAGTGAAATACCATGCTACGAAAATAGTGTATCGCTTGAATTACAGTTTAACAATATGAGTGCCTTTATCTGAATGCCAATCGAATTAAAGTTTGGATGTGAGGTGTACTTGACTTGAGTTCTTGAGCCTCTAGAGGGCGCAATTCCTATCCGATTTTGCTGAAATTTCGTACGACGAATCCTCTCGCGACCGTCAACATACGTGTTTTTTATTGTCTGAATCGGTCTATAGCCTGAAACAGCTCCCATATAAATCGATCTCTCTTTTTTACTTCTTGATCCCCAAAGGGCGCAATTTTTATTCAAATTGGTTGACATTTGACACAGGTCTCCAACGTATAATTAATTGTGGTCCGAACCGTTCATAACCTGATGTAGCTGCCATATAAACCGATCTGGGATCATGACTTTTTGAGCCACCATAAGATGGGAGGTATACTAATTTCGTCATTCTGTTTGTAACTACTCGAAATATTCGTCTGTCTGTCGAAAGCACGCTAACTTCCAAAGGAGTTAAGCTAGCCGCTTGAAATTTTGCCCAAATACGTCTTATTAGTGTAGGTCGGTTGGTATTGTAAATGGGCCATATCGGTCCATGTTTTGATATAGCTGCCATATGATATCCAACAAATAAGCCAAGCATGGTTCAAATCGGTCAATAACCTGATATAGCTGTCATATAAACCGATCTTGGGTCTTGACTTCTTGAGCCTCTAGAGGGCACAATTCTTATCCGATTGGAATGAAATTTTGCACGACGTATTTCATTATGATATCCAACAACTGTGCCAAGTATGGTTCAAATCGGTTCATAACCTGATATAGCTGTCATATAACAAATCCTGAGCTTCTAGAAGGCCCAATTCCTATCCGATTTGGCTGAAATTTTGCATGACGTATTACATTCTTACTTTCAACAACTGTGTCAAATAAGGTTCAAATCGGTCCATAACCTGATAAAGCTGCCATATAAACCGATCTGGGATCTTGACTTTTTGAGCCTCTAGAGGTCGCAATTATTATCCGATTTGCCTGAAAAAGAGCAGAGCAGAGCAAATATTATCTTTTATCTTTTATTTTGCCTAAGAAGAGATGCAGGGTAAAGAACTCAACAAATGCTTTCCATGGTGGAGGGTATAAAATTCGTCCCGGCCAAACTTAGCACGCTTTTACTTGTTATATAGGGTTGCCCAAAAAGTAATTGCGGATTTTATATATAGTCGGCGTTGACAAATTTTTTCACAGATTGTGACTCTGTAATTGCATTCTTTCTTCTCTCAGTTATCAGCTGTTACTTTTAGCTTGCTTCAGAAAAAAAGTGTAAAAAAAGTTTATTTGATTACAGTTCATTCTAAGCTTTATTAAAAATGCATTTACTTTCTTTTAAAAAATCCGCAATTACATTTTGGGCAACCCAATATAAGATAGCTGGACGGAGCCCGCTCCGATGCGCCTTCTTTCACTCTCTTATTTGATCTGTCACGTCAAGAATAAATTCCTGTTTGGTGGTGCTGGTATGGCCTTTCAGATATTTCGCGCCAATATGGGTATTATATTGGTGCTATTCTTCCAAATGCCTTTCATTGGAGCCGTATATTGCTATGGTCGGTAAATATGTGCGGTATGAGGTTGTTTTTGAGAGTGAGGCGGATCCCCATGTATCAGATTCGTGCTCTGGTCTCAAATACCTTTCATTTGAGTCCCATATTGTCATTATTGGTTTATATTCCATTTGGCTGGTGGCTTTGGTGGTGGGGCGGCTCCCTAGATATCCCAACCATCTCCGAGATCTGGCGTTTTTGGAAATAGGGTAAGGGGAGAGTCCGCTTATTAAAGTTTTGATGTTAGATCTACATTATTCTCTTAGATTTGGTAATGGATTAGAGTAGCCAAACTCTTTGCCCCAAAAGTAGATATCAAATTCATACTCCACTCCCGAAAATACCATCCTAAATATTGCTGTAGTCAGTATGTATGTGTGGTTTAGGGGGAGTTTATGAAGCGAGTCGTCCCTGAAATACTTGGTCATCAAACAGATGCAGATTTGAGTCCCTTTTTGCCATAATCCACAAATATGTGAAGTTTGAGGGGTATGCAGATTGGGGCGGCCACCCACGAACTTACAAACAAACAACAAATTTTGCCCGTGAACATTCCACTAAGGAAAAGGGGCAAACTTCTCACATATCAATGAGTGCAGTCGGATTCAAGTTTTATGCTCAATGATAAGGGGTCTCCTTTTTATAGCCGAGTCCTAACGGCGTTCCGCAGTGCGAGACCGCTTTGGGGCGAAGTTTTACATGGCATAGTATCTCACAAATGTTGCCAGCATAAGCCCATACTTAGCCCTGAAAAAATATAAGCATCGTGCTCTACACTCAAATTTTTTTAATTTGAAACCCAATTGCCTTTGGGTTAGGGGGAGTTTATGAGTTAGCACGACCCCCAACATTTGGCCTCAAACTTGGATATCGAATTCATTCTCTACTATCAAATACCTATTATTTATCACCATAGTAGGCAATCACGACCGATTTGATGGGAGTTTAGAGGCGGTACCTGAAGTAATATCAGCATCGTGTCAAGCATTTTGAAGGATATTCAAGATATTCAGTGCTAGGGGTCTCGTTCAGATTGGCATTAATTAATTTTTTTGTATTGGTTATCATATTTCAAAAGGACCACTTGGGATACCACATTCTTAAAGATTCGCAGGTCCTCCTGTGTCCATCCCAATTTGAGGGTAAAAAGTGTACTCTACTACCAAAGACCTTTTATTTCTGTCCTATTCTATCTTGATCGGCCTTAATATATTATTTCATATCATTCATATATTATTTTGAATTCCTTTTTTTGGGTAGGATTGGGGGAGGGTCATTGCCCTCTGACACGTTATTTCATTTGAGTACAATATATTCTCGGTCATCCTGCATGAGAGTTTGGCGTTGTATTTATTGGCAGGAGAGGGTCGCTCCCCCCGACACTAAGAACCAAACGACAATTTATTTGAGTCTTTTGTTGTCGCGATCTATTGTCCTGCGGAACGGTAGGACGTGGCCCAGATACTTGAATCCTTATACCAAAATTAGAATCAAAATATATTGTCATAGACCTTTCTTTTAATTGACATATTATCCTGATCGAACTGCACGTCCAATTGAAGGGGTGGACCGGTCCCAGACTCTGCCCTATTTGTGCATGCCAGATTCGTATTCAAGTCCCAAGGACCTTTCATTCGATACCCATTTTTTGACGTTGGGCATTTATGCCCGTTTTGGGTGTCTTGGGAGGCCCCCTAGACACCTTGGACAAAATTCTTATAACAGATGTGTACTAAGCTTCCAAATATCTTTCGTTTGATACCTATATTGTCCCAATCGGCAAATTTATCCTGCTGGGGGATTTCGGGTGGTAGGGTGGGCCCTCAGACACCAAAAAATAATTTTTTGTCTCAGATTTGTATTCTACTTTTGAATACCTTTTATTTGATACCCATATTACTCAAAGCGGTTAAAGTGTCCTGTTGGGTGGTGTTTTTGGGGGTGGGGGCCTCCCGACATTTAGGGTAACATTTTAATGCGGAGTTCGTACTCTATTCTCAAATACCTTTCATTTCACACCCGTAGTACCCAAAGAGGTGAAAGTTTACTCTTGAGGCTTTTTTGGGGGTGAATAACCCCCGACCCTAAATGTGACATTTGTATACTAAATTCGCACTCTACTGTTAATTACCTTTCATTTGATACCCATATTGTCCCAATCAGTGCACATCTCCGTTCGGGTGGGTTTTGATATGGGGCGTCCCCCCATATTATTTGACCCCAGAATTTTTTACCAATTTCGTGTTTTTGGGGTACCATAAGGTGACATACAAAATCTGAAAAGGTCTAGGAAAAATTGAAGAAGGATGTCGAAGGCCGTAACACAACTCACTGTCTCAAATTTGGGTGCAATCGGACAATAAATGCACCTTTTATGGGTTCAAAACTTTAAATCGAGAGATCGGTATAAATGGCAGTTATATCCAAATCTGGACCGATCTGGGCCCAGATGCACACTGTTGTAGAAGAGCCTAATACAACTCACTGTCCTAAATTTCAGCGATATCGAATACTAAACGTGCCGTTTATGGGCCCAAAAACTTAAAACGAGAGATCGGTCTATATGACAGCTATATCCAAATCTGGACCGATCTAGGCCATATTGGGAAATATGTTGCGGAGCCTTAGTCAACTCACTGTCCCAAATTTCAGCGACATCGGACAATTAATGCACCTTTTGTGGGTCCAAAACCCTAAATCGGCGGATCGGTTTATATGGCAGCTATATCCAAATCTGGACCGATCTCGGCCAAATTGAAGAAGAATATTGAAATTTCAGCAAACGCTTAATATATCTATTTTTAAAGACTTTAGCGTGATTTCAAGAGACAGGCGATCAGACAGACAGACATTGCTAGATCGTCTAAGATTTTTACGCTGATCAAGAATATATATACTTTATAGGGTCGGAAACGGATATTTCGGAATGGCAAAATGAGTATACTCCCATCCTTCGATGTTGGGTATAAAAATCTTCCTATATATATACTAGCTGACCCAGGCCCGCTCCGCTGCGCCTTCTTTTACTTTATATGGAACAAAAGTTTCCTTGGAATATTTATTTTCGACAATTAAAGATCTTTTAGTGAAATACCATGCTACGAAAATAGTACATCGCTTGACTAACAGTTTAACAATATAAGCGCCTTTATCTGAATCCCACATGATCTTTATTGGTCTACGAATTTAAGTTTGGATGTAAGGTGTACTCCTATGTGTACTACCATTCTTAAAATACTTAATTTCAGCCCGAAATTCTCATGATGTCTGATTTAGTAGTGTTTTAGAAGGAGAGGCGATCCCCCAAATACTTGACCCTGAAAAAATATCAACATCGTGCTTTTCTCTCAAATACCATTTATTTAAACCCCATATTGCCATTGGCTCAAGAGGAGTTTACAGGATGAGGCGGCCCCAAACACATGGCCCCAAAATAGGTTATCAAATTCGTTTTCTAATCTCAAATACCTTAAATTTGAGCCACATATTTGCATGGTTGAAATTTTTTTTCCTTTGGGGGTGTTTTGGGAAAGGGGGTGATGTCCTAAATACATGGTCCTACATATGGATATCAAATTCGTATTCTACTCCCAAAAACCTTTATTTGAGCCCCATATTGCGATGGTCACTTAAAAATTGCTGTTTGTGGGGTATTTTGGGTATCAATTCTTGTGAAAATAGGTATCAATTCTTGCTCTACCCCCCCATATCTTTCATTTAAGCTCCACATTGACATGGTGGGTAAATATGCCCTTTTAAGGGGTGTTTTGGCGATTGGGGTGGTCCCCCAAACATTAAGCCCGGAAAATATATCAGCAACTTACCCTATTCTTATATATCTATATATCATATATTTGAACCCCATATTGCCATTGGCCTCAAAATTGGATATTAAATTCGTTTTCTAATCTCATTTAAACTCCTTATTGCAACAATCAGCAAATATGAATATTTAGTTCCACTCTCTTTAAGACCCAAATTGTCTTGGTGAGCAAATACGTCCTATTTGGGGGTTGTTATGGTGGTGGGACGTCCGCTAGACAGTTGGCCCCTAATGTTGATATCAGATACGTAGTCTACTCCCACATGCCTTTAATTTGAGCCCCATATTTCCATAGTCGGCAAACATGACCGGCTTGGGGGGTGTTTTGGGGGATGGGCGGCCACTCAGTGAGATGGCCTTGAAAATATATATCGGATTCGTGTTCCACTTTAAAAACCCTCTTATTTGAGCCTCATATTGCAATAGTCAGAAAATACTTACTAGTTGGGTGGTGTTGTGGGGGTGGGTTTATATAAGTGGTATTTGATAAAAGAGCACGATGCTGATATTTTTTCAGGGCCAAGTGTCTGGGGGACCCCCGAAAACACCCCTAAATCAGACATCATGAGAATATCGGGCTGAAATAAAGTATTTTAAGAATGGAGTACAACTTACATCCAAACTTAAATGGGAAGACCAATAAAGATCATATGGGATTCAGGTAAAGGCACTTATATTGTTATACTGTAAGTCAAGTTATATACTATTTTCGTAGCATGATATTTCACTAAACGCTCTTTAATTTTCGAAAATAAATATTCCAAGGAAAATTTTGCTCCATATAAAGCAAAAGAAGGCACAGCGGAGCGGACCCAGTTCAACTAGTATACATATATATATGCAAATGCAAATTTTGCCCATGAACATTCCACTAAGGAACAGGGTCAAACTTCTCACATATCAATGAGTGCAGTCCGATTCAAGTTTAAGCTCCTTTTTGTAGCCGGGTCCGAACGGCATGCCGCAGTGCGACACCTCTTTGGAGAGAAGTTTTACATGGCATAGTACCCCATTAATGTTGCCAGCATTAGAAGGGGAAAATCACCGCTGAATCTGATGGTCTCGCCAGGATTCACACCCAGGCGTTCGGCGTCATAAGCGGACATGCTAACCTCTGCGCTACATGGGCATCCAATATGTATAGTTTTATTTATTTATATGTATATATATATTGTTTGACCAATCATGCCAAAATTTTACAAAACGCTTTCCTCGACCACTGCCACATTATATGAGAAGTTTGTTCGGAATCGATTCAGAATTAGATATATCTCCCATATATATGTTCGTCAGATTTTGGGTAATTTACATGTTGTTACAATGTTGTCATTGTCAACAGTTTGAATGTTGCCAAAAATTTAATCTGGAAACATCCGACGAGGTCCATCAAAATTGGTTCAGAATTGGATATAGTTCCCACATTGTACTTAAGGGATAGGTGTAGGGTATTATACAGTCAGCACCGCCCGACTTTTGCCTTTACTTACTGGTTTGATACTTCAAACTATGTCATACCATTCGAAATCTTCCTTCTCTGTTACAAAGTTGAACTCTTCATTTGATGCATTCGACGGAAGTGGATGCGATGATACTTTAGCCTAAACTATGAAGTCATATTTTTCTATTATTTCCAAAATAAATAAACTACTTTATACCTTACAATTTTCAATCTTTTCACCTAAAAATCGTTAATTATAAAAAAAGGAATCACTTTCCTCTTATGTACTTGATGTCTTGGCCATAAACTTCGAATACAATGAGCCGAAAAATCCACGGCAACAATTTTCCACTCATTAAACATTCAATTTGAAAACATAATTAAATTATTGTTGTTATAAACATACTTAAGTTTGTTCAATACATACCAGACCTACTACACAATGCTTCCTCCTCCGCCCACCCACAATTTTCCTTACAGCTAACCGGTGGTAGGAAATGACTCCTTCAATAAACAATGATTTTGTTGAATAACACAACAAGGCATTCTTGGCGAGTGAAAGACTTCTCAAACAGTCACCCTCTCCGTTTCAATGAACACAAATAACCGGGAAAAACACTTCTTGACAAATTAAATGATTTTCCTCCATTGCAGGCATACAAATATCACCACTTAACTAAGCAAGTGAATGTGAGTGAGTGTCTGTCAGAGTATTTGTGTGCCTTCGAGTTTATATTAAGATCCTCCTCGGCAATTAAATTCATATCCATTAACAGAACCGCCACCGCCACCAAGTGTAGCCGTAACATCAGACTACTCCACACCTACTCATTGCCCGGAATATCGTATCTTCAGCGTCTTATAATGAATATATTAAACCTGTCGTCGACATCAAGTGTTCCATGTTTTGTTGTCGTCGATGGAGCTGCCATTGGCACTGGTTAGAGCTGCTACTCCAGCGTTGGCTTCTTCATATTCATGTTGGCACTGTTTTTAGTTATTTAAAGATGATGTTGATGGTGCATGAACTGGCATCGCTTCGTTGGTTCTTTCTCATGTTTATTGTGGTGATGGTCTTATTCTTAACCTCCGGTCTCTCTATTCTCATTCGGTTTATATAACATGAAGCTGGCATTTTTTTCTTATGACAGTCTCCATAGTTTTTTTTAATGTCGACAATTTAGGCGGGTCTCAATAACATCATAGCCGACATGGCTTACAACACCTCCTTACAATACAATAAAATTTGCGGGAAAAATGTTAGGTGTGGAAATATATTGTAGAGCAAAATTTTTGAAGTCGTGGACAATATTCAATGGTGAAATCGCACATATAATGAAAATAATATGACATTTTTGAAGATCTAGGCTTTAGAGTTCATAAAAATTTAATTATATGAACTACCATATCACTATCATAGTCCGATAATCAGTACTAATCAGTTTTCATACGCTACATCACTACTGTGATGCAGTCATACCCCACACCACTTCTGTGGTTCAGGGTTCTATAACTTTGTCCATTTGATTGCAAAGGAAAGAAGGAGAAGAGCTAGACCCATTGTTAAATTAACCGATCGGATTGGACTAACTTTGTTATTCGATTTAGCTATGCCTGTCTGTCTTTCTGCCCATGTATTTTTGTAATCTAGGTGTGGGACACATTCGTTGTCCGATTGTAATAAAATTTAGATAGATTTCTCATTAAAATATTTCATGTGCTTTAGGCGCTTTATTTCCCGTTTGTTATTTCATCAAAATTTGTCCTAGTTTACATATAGTTTTCAAATATATCTACCATCCGATATGCAATTTTATCGCTGTTATAGTCACAATTTTACTCCGATTTTTACAAAATTTAGCACATTTATACGTGTTCGAAATTTCATCAAAATCGGTTCGGATTCGGATATAGCCATACGAATCTTAAAGCCGGGATGTGCTTCGATTGTAGCAAAATCTTACAAGAGGTCCTATTCGATATCTCAATAGATATGCAACATCAAAAACTGACCAATCTGACCGAGGAAGCTAATTGGCAGATTTTCTTAAGACCAACTCAGGAGAAAAACAACACACATATTGGAACCATGCTTGTTGCGATTGTTGTAAATCGGCTTAGAGGCGCTCAAAATGATAAATAGGGAGATCGGGAGCTATATCAAGATATGTAACGAATTAGACCATACTTAGCACAATCGCTGGAAGTCATACCAAAAATCTACGTACTCAACTTCACCCCATATGGGTACTAATTGCAGCTAGAGTTCGATTTATATGGGAGCTATATCAGGTTAGACACCGATTTCAACTGTACTTAATACGATTGTTGAAAGTCATAACAGATGGCTATGTGCAAAATTTTAGCACAATCGAATAATAAATGCAGCTTCCGGGATCTCAAGTTGGTAGCTGTGTCCAATTCCGAACCGATATGGTCCATTTGCAATCCCCAACATCCTACATCAATAAGAAATATATGTGCAAAGTTTCATGCGTCTAGCTTTACGTTTTCGACCGCTATTGTGATTTCTACAGCAGGATGGACACTAGGCCAGGGGTTACCGACGATATGACTAGATGTGTATATCCGTCATCCTATAGTGGTGGGTATAAAGAACCATATCGGGCAAAGATTGATCATTTTAGATCCTCAGAAATCGGGGGATTGATTTTTATGACGACGATTTCTATGTGATGGTAAGAATACATGCGTCTCCGCTACGGAGGCTACCGTAGCGCAGAGATAATGACGCTGAACGCCTGGATTTGAATCAGAAAAATGTTCAGCGATGGCTTTTCCCTCCTAATACTGGCGACATTTGTGAGATATTATGCCTTGTCTACATTGCATGGCATCCGTCTAAAAGTTTCTCCCGTAAGAGTTGTAGCCCTGATGCTCGCCTGTCGAACTCGGCTATAAAATGGAGGTAGGTCTCTTATCATATGGCTTCAAACTTGACTCGGACAGCATTCATTAACATGCAAGAAGTATTTCTGCTGTTACTTAATGGAATGTTCGTGAACGAATTGGGAAATTTCTAAGAGGGCAAGCGTGCACTATAGGTTTTAGAAGGTATTAAAATATATCACATATCAAAGTTCAGCTAAATCGGACAACAATTGGGGATGGTAGGTGCTGAATAATTCAAATCGGGCAATTTCTATTAGGGACCTACCTTAATGGAATTGAGTGTGGGTGTTGATGGGTGTAAAAGTACTTCACGGGATTGATTACAGCCCAATTACTTAAAAATTGATTCATGTAGAGGCTTTAAATCAAAGTACCACTTTAAATAAGATATATGTATGTATATCTAAGCCGATACTGCCCATTTGCAAACTCCAATGACCCACATCATATAAGATATATCTGTGTAAAATTTCAAGTGGATATATTCGACAACTGTCGTGATTTCGATAGAGGGACGAACGGACACTGCGAGATCGAAGTGTCGTTACAAACGGAATTACTAGATTATTATACCCCCATCCAATTATGCTGGGTATAAAAACACATATTGCAAAACTTAGGACAAATTGGCTGATATTGTTGCGTGTATGTGGTTTGCAGGACTTCCGTAGTATATAAGATGAGTTGAATTCATTTAAAAGACTGTCCGCGTAAAGTTTGAGTTTTGAAACTTTGTACATCTTGTTGCAGCAAAAGGTCGATATATTCACAATAATCGTCCTTAAAAAATGATTCACATCCGTATATGCAAATTGTACTTTTTTCACCGAAAATTAACACGAAGCATGTCATTCTGTTTGGAGTTCATTAATAAATTGAGCTTACTGGCTGTACAGTGACGATAAAAGTGAGGAATGTTATGTCGGGAGGATATCACATGAAAAAGTAAGTGCTAACCTGAAACGAAAGCCAAACAAGTGAAAACTTACGCATCCACGAATTTAAATCAAACAAATCCCTTAAACGGACCACGACAAAACAGAAGGAAAAGTACCTAAACTCAAAACCACAAGTGGGATCTTCTAACAGAAAACCATCAAATCAGCAACAAGAAAAAAAATCTTCTCGAAAGGAGGCCAACAAAGAAGATACGTGAGCCGTACAAAACCCTCATCACCGTCAGTTTCATGGTAGACGACGCATTAAACTTTTGTCGCGATGGAGCGAACAGAGACATAAAGTGAATGAGCCAGGCAAGACAGGCAACGAATTGAAAATGAAATCATTGGACATGTTTAAGCATTTTCATGTGTCATTAGTGAAGACATTGTATAGACCTTCAATGTCATAAACACTTAGAAATGTCAGCGGGATCAGAAAAGGAACAAAGCTGCGGTTTCTTTCAAAAACTTGTTGTCATCATCATCATAATTTTAATCATAATAGTCGCCGTCGGTGTCACTTTTTTAACTTTGCGTTTTGTTCCTTTCCTGGGATGCTTGAATATTTTTGGGGAAAAATACCCAAATGAAACCTTAAGTGTACCTGTCACATAACATCATCGTCAGCAGCAGGAGCACCAATGGTAGTAGAGGCTTTAAACCATGAACCCCCATCATTGGTGAAGGACGCCATTTCCAAGCCGTCATCTTAGTTATCATTATCATTATAATTGTCTGTCTACTTGTATTCCATAAGAGCTGACTGCTCGGATGCTGGAGTGGGGAAAAACAATGTGGTGGACTTCTTGGTGTGTTTAGAAGTTGCGGTCTTTTCCTGTGATCGTTTCGTCTTCAAAAGCGTGTCATATTATGACGCATCTACTTGCCCTCATCATATGCATCATCATTTTCATCGGCCGCTTTATACGTCTGCGTCTGCCTTCACTTCTTGTTTGCTCTTAATATCATGAGTCGATTTCATGTTAGTTTTTCCTCATGTCCCTCGTTTTTATGAACTCCTTGATATACTCATTTAGTGTCCCCCTTCTCATCCATAATAATTGATAGATGAAATTATTGTTAACAACATTTCATTAAAAATAGGCGTAAAATTTCTTTCATCTTCTGCGTCAGTACCATCAACTCGTCAGCCAACCAACCAGCCAGTCCGTGATGTTGTTATAGTGATGATACTTGTTGCTGGTTTATGAGCCGTTTATTTTTGGTACAAAACAAAATCTTCTTGTCATCATTCACAAGAAGATGCTGCCACCGACTTCTTCAGCAAGATATCAAAACAGTTTGCTTTTCATAATAGCTGTTTTGTGGTTGTCATCGACTTAAATTTAGTCATTACAATTTAGAATGATAGGTCTCTTTTGAAGGGTACTGAAAATGAAAAACCAATTCGAACACTTCTAAGCATTTGTAAACGCTGCACTGGAAATGGGGTACAGGGTATGTAAACAAGTGCACAAGTTGTTTGTAACAACCAAAATAAGTGAGTATAGATCCAGTAATATTTATATTAATAGATTTATCGAAGTCCGCTTTTCCGTATACTTGTCATATTTTTGCTATAATGTCCTTCAAGAGAATGGGAAAACACTAACTTTGATATTACACCTCGAAATTAATAATAGCGGCAATTGCGTTACCAAGTTTTTGACACACAATATGCTAAAAAGCAATTATTTTTGTACTTAAAGTAATTCAAACGTTAGATTAACGTGTTATCCTTTTAAAACTTAAGGATAAGTACTATATACAGGGTGGCTGATGAAAGCCGCTACCAAAAAAAAATGTAATAACTTTTTTTCTATTTAATAATAATAATTTAATAATTAATTTAATTAATTAATTAATTAATTTAATTAATAATAATTTAATAATTAATTTAATAATTTAATTTAACATGAATAAAAGAAAAATGTATTCCATACACCGAAAAAAAAATGTAGCAATATTCATCATTGTAGCAATATTCATCAGCCACCCTGTATGATATTTGTTTACATGTTGTTATTGATAACTTGTGTTCGCTTCAATATTGTCGAAAACAAAATATTAGTACCATCTGACGTTTCTCGTTTAAATCCCGTTATCTGTGCTGGGTGAATTGAAAAAAAAAAAACAAGTAAAAGCGTGCTAAGTTCGGCCGGGCCGAATCTTATATACCCTCCACCATGGAGCGCATTTGTCTGTTCTTTTCCCGGCATCTCTTCTTAGGCAAAAAATGATATAAGAAAAGATTTGCTCTGCTATTAGAGCGATTTTAAGATATGGTCCAGTTAGGACCACAATTAAATTATATGTTGGAGACCTGTGTAAAATGTCAGCCAATTCGAATAAGAATTGCGCCCTTTGGGGGCTCAAAAAGTAAAATAGAGAAATCGATTTATATGGGAGCTGTATCGGGCTATAGACCGATTCAGACCATAATAACCACGTGTTGATGGTCATGAGAGGATCCGTCGTACAAAATTTCAGGCAAATCGGATAAGAATTGCGCTCTCTAGAGGCCCAAGAAGTCAAGACCCAAGATCGGTTTATATGGCAGCTACATCAGGTTATGAGCCGATTTGAACCATACTTGGCACAGTTGTTAGAAGTGATAATAAAACACTATGTGCAAAATTTCAGTCAAATCAAATGAGAACTGCGCCCTCTAGAGGCTCAAGAAGTCAAGACCCAAGATCGGTTTATATGACAGCTATATCAGGTTACAGACCGATTTGAACCATACTTAGCACAGTTGTTGGATATTATAACAAAACACGTCGTGCAAAATTTCATTCCAATCGGATAAGAATTGCGCACTCTAGAGGCTCAAGAAGTCAAGACCCAAGATCGGTTTACATGACAGCTATACCAGGTAATGGACCGAATTGAACCATACTTAGCACAGTTGTTAGAAGTGATAATAAAACACTATGTGCAAAATTTCAGTCAAATCAAATGAGAACTGCGCCCTCTAGAGGCTCAAGAAGTCAAGACCCAAGATCGGTTTATATGACAGCTATATCAGGTTACAGACCGATTTGAACCACACTTGGCACAGTTATTGGATACCATAACAAAATACGTCGTTCAAAATTTCATTCCAATCGGATAAGAATTGCGCACTCTAGAGGCTCAAGAAGTCAAGACCCAAGATCGGTTTATATGGCAGCTATATCAGGTTATGAACCGATGTGAACCATACTTGGCACAGTTGTTAGATATCATAGCAAAACACGTCGTGCAAAATTTCATTCCAATCGGATAAGAATTGCGCACACTAGCCGCTCAAGAAGTCAAGACCCAAGATCGGTTTATATAGCAGCTATATCAGGTTATGGACCGATGCGAACAATACTTGGCACAGTTGTTGGATATCATAACAAAACACGTCGTGCAAAATTTCATCCCAATCGTATAAGAATTACGCACTCTAGAGGCTCAAGAAATCAAGACCCATGATCTGTTAATATGGCAGCTATATCAAAACATGGACCGATATGGCACCGACATTTACAATACCAACCGACCTACACCAATAAGAAGTTTTTGTGCAAAATTTCAAGCGGCTAGCTTTATTCCTTCGGAAGTAAGCGTGCTTTCGACAGACAGACGGACGGACGGACAGACGGATGGACATGGCTAGATCGACTTAAAATTTCGCGACGATCAAGAATATATATACTTTATGGGGTCTCAGACGAATATTTCGAGTAGTTACAAACAGAATGACGAAATTAGTATACCCCCCATCCTATGGTGGATGGTATAAAAAATGATTTTATTGTATTTCATTTACCTTAAATACAAATCTTTGAAATCACAATTTGATATTGCAATGATACGCGAAAAGCACTGAATAGCTGAAAACCGAAATTGAAATAAAAATCTGGTGTCTGGAGAAGAAATTTTATTCAGAACTATGGAAATTAATTGGTTGTCCTAACAAAATGATTACAAACGCTCTCAAGTTCAAGGCTAAACCAGAATCACGTGGTCGAAAAAAATTATCACACCACTAATGAACAAGTAAAAAGGCGTTTAGTTCAGCCGGGCCCCCCATCCTTCGGTGGTGGGTATAAAAACCATTTCGATGCATCGTCAGAAGACCACCCAACACCATGGGTTTTAGTATAATGGTGTGGGGTTGCTTTTCGTACCAAAGTGATCTGAGCCAAATTGACGAGGGATGTCGAAAAGCCTAACATAAGTCACTTTATCAAATTACATGGAAATCGGATTATTAATGCGTCTTTCATAGGGCCAAGACTTTAAATCGAGATATCGGTCTATATGGCAGATATATACAAAAATAGACCGATTTGGACCAAGTTGAAGATACATGTTGAAGAGCAACTTACTGTCCAAATTTCGGCAAAATCTGACAATACAGGCGCTTTTATGGCCCCAAAACCATAAACGGTCTATATGGCAGCTATATCCAAATCTTGACCGATCTAGGCCAAATTGAAGAATGATGTCGAAAGTTTTAACACAACTCACTTTCCCGAATTTCGGCGACATAGGACAATGAATGCGCTTTTTATGGGCTCAAAACCTTAAATCGAGAGAACGGTCTATATGGCAGCTATATCCAAATCTGGGGCGATCTGTGCCATATTGCAGAAAAATGACGAGGGGCTCAACACGACTCACAACCCCAAATTTCGCCGACATCGAACAATATATGCGCAATTTATGGGCCCAAAACCTTTAATCGAGAGATCGGTCTATATGGCAGCTATATCCAAATATGAAGCGATCTGCGCCAAATTATTGAAGTAGGTCGAAGAGCCTAATACAACTCACTGTCCCAAATTTCAGTAAAATCGGATTACAAGTGTGGCATTTATGGGCCTAGGACCCTAAATCGGCGGATCGGACTATATATCAGCTATATTCAAGTCTGGACCGATCTAAGCCAAATTGATGAAGGATGTCGAAGGGCCTAACACAACTCAATGTCTCAAATTTCAGCAAAGTCGGACCATCAATGGGGCTTTTATGGACCTAAGACCCTAAATCGGCAGATCGATATATATGGCAGCTATATCCGAATATGGACCGATCTGAGCCAAATTGATGAAGGTTTTCGAAGGGCCTAACACAACTCAATGTCCCAAATTTCAGCAAAATCGGATAATAAATGTGGCTTTTATGGGCCTAAGACTATATATCAAGATATATTCCGATTTACCCCATCTTTAAACTTAACCTGCTTATGGACAACAAAAGAATCTGTGCAAAGTTTCAACTCAATATCTCTATTTTAAAGACTGTAGCGTGACGGACATGTCTAGATCGCCTTGGATTTTTACGCTGATCAAGAATATATATACTTTACTAGCTGACCCGGGCCCGCTCCGTTGCTCCTTCTTTTACTTTATATGGAACAAAATTTAATTGCAATATTTATTTTGGACAATTAAAGATCTTTTAGTGAAATACCATGCTAACTTGATTAACAGTTTAACAATATAAGTGCCTTTATCTGAATCCCATATGATCTTTATTGGTCTACGAATTTAAGTTTGGATGTAAGGTTACTCCATTCTTAAAATACTTCATTTCAGCCCGCTACTCTCATGATTTTTGATTTAGGGATGTTTTCGGGTGTGAGGTGGTCCCCCAAGCACTTGGCCCTAAAAAAAATATCAGCATCGTGCTCTTCTTTCAAAAACCATTTATTTAAACCCCATATTGCCATTGATTTAGGGGAGTTTACAGGATGAGGCGTCCCCCAAACACATGGCCCAAAATAGGTTATCAAATTCGTTTTTTGATCTTAAATACCACCTATTGGGATGCTCGAAAAATTTTTACCCTTTGCGGGGTGTTTTGGGGAAGGGGTGATGCCCTAAATACATGGTCCTGAGTTTGGATATCAAATTCGTATTCTTCTCTCAAAAACCTTTATTTGAGCCCGATTTTGCGATGACCACTTAAAAATTGCTGCTTGTGGGGTATTTTGGGAATGGGGTTGACCCCCAGAAAATTGGTCCCGAAAGTGGGTATCAATACCCCAATACCTTTCATTTAAACTCCACTTTGACATGGTCAGTATATATGGCCGATTTAGGGCTATTTTGGGGATTGGGGTGGTCGCCCAAACACTAAGCACGGAAAATATATCAGCAACGTGCTCTATTCTAATATATCTATATATCATTTATTTGAACCCCATATTGCCATTGCCTCAAATTTGGATATCAAATTCGTTTTCTAATCTCGTTTAAACTCCTTATTGCAAAAGTCAGCAAATATGTCCGGTTCGGGGAATTGGTCCTAAAAACTATGTATATTTATTTCCACTCTCTTTAAGACCCAAATTGTCTTGGTGAGCAAATACGTCCTATTTGGGTGTTGTTATGGTGGTGGGACGTCCCCTAGACAGTTGGTCCCTAATATTGATATCAGATACGTGGTCTACTCCCAAATACCTTTAATTTGAGCCCCATATTTCCATTGTCGGCAAACATGACCGGCTTGGGGGGAGTTTTGGGGGATGGGCAGCCACTCTGTAAGTTGGCCTTGAAAATATATAACGGATTCGTGTTCCACTTTAAAAACCCTCTTATTTGAGCCTCATATTGCAATAGTCAGAAAATACTTATTATGTTGGTGGTGTTGTGGGGGTGGGATAGCCCCATAGACACTTTTCCCGAATATTGATATCAGATTTGTGCTTTACTCCCACAGAGCTTTCATTTGAGCCCCATGTGGCTATGGTCGTAAATGTGTCCCCTTTGGGGGAGGTTTTTGTGGAGAGGCAGCCACCCAAACACTTGGTCTCATATTTGGATATCAGATTTGAATTCTACACTCAAATACCTTTTATTTAAGCCCCATATTCTCAAGTTCAGTAAATCAGTCCTGTTTGGGGGGTGTTTTGGGGAAGGGGTGGACCCCCAGAAACGTGGTCCCACATTTAGATATCAGATTCATATTCTACTCGTAAATACCTTTCATTTAAGTCCCATATTGCCATGGTCGGTAAATATGTCCGATTTAGGGGTGTTTTGGGGCTTGGGGTGGTCCCCCTAGCACTTGGGCCGACAATTGGATATCAGATACGATTTCTTATCCTAAATACCTTTCATTTCATTTCATTGATTCCCACATTCTCGTGATTGGTCTAAATATATGTTCGGTAGGCTTTAGGTTGGGGCAAAACAAACAAACACAAATTGATTTTTATACCCTACACCATAAGATGGGGGTATACTAATTTCGTCATTCTGTTTGTAACTACTCGAAATATTCGTCTGAGACCCCATAAAGTATATATATTCTCGATCGTCGTGACATTTTATGTCGATCTAGCCATGTCCGTCCGTCTGTCCGTCAGTCCGTCCGTCCGTCTGTCCGTCCGTCCGTCCGTCCGTCCGTCCGTCTGTCTGTCGAAAGCACGCTAACTTCCGAAGGAGTAAAGCTAGCCACTTGAAATTTTGCACAAATACTTCTTATTAGTGTAGGTCGGTTGGTATTGTAAATGGGCCATATCGGTCCATGTTTTGATATAGCTGCCATATAAACCGATCTTGGGTCTTGACTTCTTGAGCCTCTAGAGTGCGCAATTCTTATCCGATTGGAATGAAATTTTGCACGACGTGTTTTGTTATTATATCCAACAACTGTGCTAAGTATGGTTCAAATCGGTCCATAACCTGATATAGCTGCCATATAAACCGATCTTGGGTCTTGACTTCTTGAGCCTCTAGAGTGCGCAATTCTTATCCGATTGGAATGAAATTTTGCTCGACGTGTTTTGTTATGATATCCAACAACTGCTCCAAGTATAGTTCAAATCGGTCCTTAACCTGATATAGCTGCCATATAAACCGATCTTGGGTCTTGACTTCTTGAGCCTCTAGCGTGCGCAATTCTTATCCGAATGGAATGAATTTTTGCACGAAGTCTTTCGTTATGATATCCAACAACTGTGCCAAGTATGGTTGAAATCGGTTATAACCTGATATAGCTGTCATATAAACAGATCTGGGGATTTGACTTCTTGAGCTTTTAGAGGGCGCAATTCCTATCCGATTTGGCTGAAATTTTGCATGACGTATTTTATTTTTAATTTCAACAACTGTGTCAAATAAGGTTCAAATCGGTTCATAACCTGATATAGCTGCCATATAAACCGATCTGGGATCTTGACTTCTTGACCCTAAGAGGTCGCAATCCGATATGCCTGAAATTTTGTACGACGGATCCTCTCATGACCATCAACAAACGTGTTTATTATTATGGTCTGAATCGTTCTATAGCCCGATACAGATCCCATATAAATCGTTCTCTCTATTTTACTTCGAGAGCCCCAATGGGCGCAATTCTTATACGAATTGGCTGAAATTTTACACAGGTCTCCAACATATAATTTAATTGTGGTCCGAACCGGACCATATCTTGATATCATTTTAATAGCAGAGCAACTCTTTTCTTATATCCTTTTTTGCCTAAGAAGAGATGCCGGGAAAAGAACAGACAAATGCGATCCATGGTGGAGGGTATATAAGATTCGGCCCGGCCGAACTTAGCACTCTTTTACTTGTTATATATAAGATAGGGTCGGAAATATATATTTCGATGTGTTGCAAACGGAATGAAAAAATTAATATACCCCCATCCTTCGGTGGTGGGAATAAAAAGGATAAAAAAAAGAATTGCTCTGCTATTAGAGCGATATCAAGATATGGTCCGGTTCGGACCACAAACTTCTTATATATAAAAATCAATTTGTGTGTGTTTGTTTGTTTGTATGTTTGTGTGTTCCTTATAGACTCAGAAACGGCTGAAGCGATTTTCTTGAAATTTTCACAGATGGTGCATAATGACCCCGTGGTGCAAATGAGAACTACATTTTTTGGTATCTGAAGGGGGGGCGGACTCTTCCCCTTACCCTAATTTTCAGAAACGCCAGATCTCGGAGATGGGTGGTGCGATTGAAACGAAATTTTGTGTGCTCTCATATAGTACCTTAAAAATAAAAATTTGGTATCCAAATTTCGGATGGGGTACCTAGGGGGGCTGCCCCAACCTAAAAACTACTAAACATATATTTAGACTAATCACGACAATATGGAACTCAAAAGAAAGGTATTTAGGATAAGAAATCGTATCTGATTGTCGGACCAAGTGCTAGGGAGACCTCCCCAAGCCCCAAAACACCCCTAAATCGGACATATTTACCGACCATGGCAATATGGGGCTCAAATGAAAGATATGTGCGAGTAGAATACGAATCTGATATCTAAATGTGGGACCACGTGTCCGGTGGTCCACCCCTTCCCCAAAACACCCTCAAACAGGACTTATTTACTTACCATGGGAATATGGGGCTTAAATAAAGGGAATTTGAATGCAGAATACGAATCTGATATCCGAATATGGGACCAAGTAATGGGGTGCCGCCGCTCACCAAAAACATCCCCCAAAGGGGACAAATTTAGGATCATAGCAATATGGGACTCAAATGAAAGGTCTTTGGGAGTAAAGCACGAATTTGCTATCAATATTCGGGAAAAGTGTCTATGGGGCCACCCTACCTCCACAACACCACCCAAATAGTAAGTATTTTCTAACTATTGCAATATGAGGCTCAAATAAGAGGGTTTTTAAAGTGGAACACAAATCCGATATATATGTTTTCAAGGCCAACTCACTGAGGCCGTCCATCCCACAAAACACCCCCCAAGCCGGTCATGTTTGCCGACTATGGAAATATAGGGCTCAAATTAAAAGTTTGTGGGAGTAGACCACATATCTGATATCAAAATTAGGGGCCAACTGCCTAGCGGGCGTCCCACCACCAAATAGGACATATTTGCTCACCAAGACAATTTGGGTCTTAAAGAGAGTGGAAATAAATATACATAGTTTTTAGGGCCAATACCCCAAACCGGACATATTTGCTGACTTTTGCAATAAGGAGTTTAAATGAGATTAGAAAACGAATTTGATATCCAAATTTGAGGCCAATGGCAATATGGGGTGCAAATAAATGATATGTAGATACATGAAAATAGAGCACTTTGCTGGTATATTTTGCGGGCTTAGAATTTGGGGGACCACCCCACTCCCCAAAACACCCCTAAATCGCATATTTACCGACCATGACAATGAGGGGCTTAAATGAGAGGTATTGGGGGTAGAGCAAAAATTGATACCCATTTTCGGAACCAATTTTCTGGGGTTCTACCCCTTTCCCAAAATACCCTACAAACAGCTATTTTTTAGTGACCATCGCAATATGGGGCTCAAATAAAGGTATTTGGGAGTAGAATACGAATTTGATATGCAAATTCAGGACCATGTATTTAGGGAATCACCCCTTTCTCAAAACACCCCCAAAGGGAAAATTTTTTCGACTGGCTCAAATGAAAGTTAATTGAGATTAGAAAACAAATTTGATAACCTATTTTGGGCCCATATGTTTGGGGGACGCCACATCCTGTAAACTCCTCTTAAGCCAATGACAATATGGGGTTTAAATAAATGGTATTTGAGAGAAGAGCACAATGCTGATATTTTTTCAGGGCCACGAATCTGGGGGACCACCCCTCCGCCGAAAACACCACTAAATCAGACATCATGAGAATATCGGGCTGAAATAAAAAATTTTAGGAATGGAGTACCCCTTACATCCAAACTTAAATTCGTTGATCAATAAAGATCATATGGGATTCAGATAAAGGCACTTATATAGTAAAACTCTTAGTCAAGTTAGCATGGTATTTCACTAAAAGATCTTTAATTGTCGAAAATAAATATTCCAAGGAAACTTTTGTTCCATATAAAGTAAAAGAAGGCGCAGCGGAGCGGGCTCGGGTCAGCTAGTATTCTATATATATAGCCATGTACGTTCGTCCGTCCGTCCGCCTGTCCGTCCGTCTGTCCGTCCGTCTGTTCGTCCGTCCGTCCGTCCGTCCGTCTGTCTGTCGAAAGCACGCTATCTTCCGATAGCGTGTAGGTCAGTTGGTATTGTAAATGGGCCATATCGGTCCATGTTTTGATATAGCTGCCATATAAACCGATCATGGGTCTTGACTTCTTAAGCCTCTAGAGTGCGCAATTCTTATCCGATTGGAACGAAATTTTGCCCGACGTGTTTTGTTATAAAATCCAACAACTGTGCAAAGTATGGTTCAAATCGGTTCATAACCTGATATAGCTGCCATATAAACAGATCTTGGGTCTTGAGTGCCCAATTCTTATCCGATTGGAATGAAATTTTGCACGACGTGTTTTGTTATTATATCCAACAACTGTTCCAAGTATGTTTCAAATCGGTTTATAACCGGATAAAGCTGTCATATAAACAGATCTGGGGACTTGACTTCTTGAGCTTCTAGAGGGCGCAATTCCTATCCGATTTGGCTGAAATTTTGGACGACGTATTTTATTCTCACTTTCAACAACTGTGTAAAATAAGGTTTAAATCGGTTCATAACCTGATATAGCTGCTATATAAACCGATCTGGGATCTTGACTTCTTGAGCCTCTAGAGGTCGCAATTATTATCCGATTTGCCTGACATTTTATACGACGGATTCTCTCATGACTATCAATATACGTGTTTATTATGGTCTGAGTCGGTCTATAGCCCGATACAGCTCCCATATAAATCGATCTCTCCATTTTACTTCTTGAGCCCCCAAAGGGCGCAATTCTTATTCGAATTGGCTGACATTTTACACAGTTCTCCAACATATAATTTTATTGTGGTCCAAACCGGACCATATCTTGATATCGCTCTAATAGCAGAGCAAATCTTTTCTTATATCCTTTTTTGCCTAAGAAGAGATGCCGGGAAAAGAACTAGACAAATGCGATCCATGGTGGAGGGTATGTAAGATTCGGCCCGGTCGAACTTAGCAAGCTTTTACTTGTTTTATTTAACTCTTATTTCTTACCAATTTTCCATATAAGTGCTAGATTTACCTTTTACCGCCAGTGAGGTTGGAACATGGGATCTCTTGGTTGCTAGTCAGATGTGCTACCAACTGAGCCAACCACTTGTTTATAATGTGCACCGCTAAAGGTAAAAAAAAACAAGTAAAAGCGTGATAAATTCGGCCGGGCCGAATCTTATATACCCTCCACAATGCATCGCATTTGTCGAGTTCTTTTCCCGGCATCTCTTCTTAGGCAAAAAAGGATATAAGAAAAGATTTATTAGAGCTATATCAAGATATGGTCCGGTTCGGACCACAATTAAATTATATGTTGGAGACCTGTGTAAAATTTCAGCCAATTCGTATAAGAATTGCGCCCATTGGGGGCTCAAGAAGTAAAATAGAGAGAACGATTTATATGGGAGCTGTATCGGGCTATAGACCGATTCAGACCATAACAAACACGTTTGTTGATGGTCATGAGAGGATCCGTCGTACAAAATTTCAGGCATATCCGATAATAATTGCGACCTCTAGGGGTCAAGAAGTCAAGATCCCAGATTGGTTTATATGGCAGCTATATCAGGTTATGGACCGATTTGAACCTTATTTGTCACAGTTGTTGAAAGTAAGAATGTAATAAGTCATGCAAAATTTCAGCCAAATCGGATAGGAATTGGGCCTTCTAGAAGCTCAAGATTTGTTATATGACAGCTATATCAGGTTATGAACCGATTTGAACCATACTTGGCACAGTTGTTGGATATCATAATGAAATACGTCGTGCAAAATTTCATTCCAATCGGATAAGAATTGTGCCCTCTGGAGGCTCAAGAAGTCAAGACCCGAGATCGGTTTATATGACAGCCATATGAGGTTATTGACCGATTTGAACCATGCTTGGCTTATTTGTTGGATATCATATGGCAGCTATATCAAAACCGATATGGCCCATTTACAATACCAACCGACCTACACTAATAAGACGTATTTGGGCAAAATTTCAAGCGGCTAGCTTTACTCCTTTGGAAGTTAGCGTGCTTTCGACAGACAGACGGACGTCAGACGAATATTTCGAGTAGTTACAAACAGAATGACGAAATTAGTATACCTCCCATCTTATGGTGGAGGGTATAACAATTGCCTATTTTTAGAAAAAAAACTTCATCGTGTTTTGCTTCCGTCGACAGTAATTATATTTTGCCTTATCTCGGTATTTAGTTATGAATTTGAGTTTACTCTCACTCTTTGTGTTTGGGTTATAGTCACACCCAACATATCCTTCATGTGTAGAGTATTGAACCCGATTTCCAAATTTTTTTTCCGATTTCGATTAAATTTGGAACATCGAGTTTAAGTAAACCTCTACATATTTTTGTTGAATGTGGTCCAGATCGGCCAATATTTGGATATAGCTGTCATATAGACCGTTCTCCCAATATAGAGTATTGAGCCCATAAAAGGAGCTTTTTTATCCGATTTCGATGAAATTTGAAACAGTGAAATTTAGTAGACCTCTTAACTTCTTTGTTGAAGTGGCTCAGATATGGCCATATTTGGATAGGGCTGCTATATAGACCCATCGCCCTTCCCTATCGATGTGCTTGAATAGTGGCATAACATAAAAGATTCCACTTCCTTATACTTAAAAAAGATAAGAATGGACTTAATCTTAATGTGAAAAATATTTTTTTTAATTTGTTAAACTAAAGAGATTCTTAATGAGTTCCTGAAAACAGATGTTATTTCTGCTCAATTCATGGAAGGCATTATAATTTTTGTATTGTTAAGAAGAACCAAAAAATCATTGTTTCAGGATGGCAACTCTACATTTTTTTTGCAACTTTGATGCAAAATGAATTCGTAATCGAACGACACGCGGTGAAATGGAATAAAAAAAAATTACGTTTGTTCAATTTTTGTACCCTCCACCATAGGATGGGGGCATACTAATTTCGTCATTCTGTTTGTAACACCTCGAAATATGCGTCTAAGACCCCATAAAGTATATATATTCTTGATCGTCGTGACATTTTAAGTCGAACTAGCCATGTCCGTCCGTCCGTCTGTCTGTCGAAAGCACGCTAACTTTTGAAGGAGTAGAGCTAGCCACTTGAAATTTTGCATAAATACTTCTTATTAGGCGTAATTCTCGTCCGATTTGACTGAAATTTCGCACAAAATGTTTTGATCTTGGGTCTTGACTTCTTGAGCCTCTAGAGAGCGCAATTCATATCCGATTTGGCACAAATTTTGTACAACGGCTCCTCCCATGTCCTTCAACATACGTGTGCAATACGGTCAGAATTGATCTATAGCTTGATAAAGCTCCGATCTCCCGATTTCGCTTCTTGAGACCCAAATCGGTCTATAACTTGATATAGCTGCTCCTGCGTCCTTATGCTTTATAAAGGGTAATTTTTTTGAGGTTAGGATTTTCATGCATTAGTATTTGACAGATCACGTGGGATTTCAGACATGGTGTCAAAGAGAAAGATGCTCAGTATGCTTTGACATTTCATCATGAATAGACTTACTAACGAGCAACGCTTGCAAATCATTGAATTTTATTACCAAAATCAGTGTTCGGTTCGAAATGTGTTCAAATTTTGACAAATTTTGTTCAGCGATGAGGCTCATTTCTGGTTGAATGGCTACGTAAATAAGCAAAATTGCCGCATTTGGAGTGAAGAGCAACCAGAAGCCGTTCAAGAACTGCCCATGCATCCCGAAAAATGCACTGTTTGGTGTGGTTTGTACGCTGGTGGAATCATTGGACCGTATTTTTTCAAAGATGCTGTTGGTCGCAACGTTACGCTGAATGAACACATTTCGAACCGAACACTGATTTTGGTAATAAAATTCAATGATTTGCAAGCGTTGCTCGTTAGTAAGTCTATTCATGATGAAATGTCAAAGCATACTGAGCATCTTTCTCTTTGACACCATGTCTGAAATCCCACGTGATCTGTCAAATACTAATGCATGAAAATCCTAACCTCAAAAAAATCACCCTTTACTTTGTTTGCCTAAAAACAGATATTGCGCAAAGAACTCGACAGATGCGACCATGGTGGAGGGTTTATAAGATTCGGCCCGTTCGAACCTAGCACCCTATAACTTGTTCCCCCATATTTTGCAATGAATGTCAGAGGTTTGAAAGTGTAAACACAAAACTAAGGAATAATCCCAAATTTTCTGAAAACGAAATTCAAATTTAAAAATTTTTAAGAAAAAAACAATTAGAGATATTCTTATAAATTTATTTCCATACTTTTGAATTTTCTTAGTTCTTTTCTTTTGCAGAGTAAATAAGAAGGAAGACTTCAAAATACCCACTTCGGCAAAGATGGTTTCTAAATCGGCATTTTTTTAGTAAATTAATTGTGGAGGCTACAGATTGTTTGGTTCCAAGAATATTTTGCATTAGTTTAGGAAACACATTAAGTAAAACAAGTAAAAAGGCTTTAAGTTCGGCCGGGCCGAACTTTGGATACCCACCACCTCGGGTATATATGTAAACCAACTTTCGTCAAAATCTGGTAAAAAATGCATACCTTATGCCCCATATCATCTATATCGAAATATGTTCCGATTTGGACGAAATACTAATAAGTACAAAATATTGATCTTTTTAGTAGCTATATCTAAAATTAAACTGATCAGAACCATATACGACACGGATGTCGAAAAGCCTAACATAAGTCAAAATGCAAATTTTGCCCATGAACATTCCACTAAGGAACAGGGTCAAACTTCTCACATATTAATGCAATGCAGTCCGATTCAAGTTTAAGCTCAATGATAAGGGCCTCCTTTTTATAGCCGAGTCCGAACGGCGTGCCGCATTGCGATATCTCTTTGGAGAGAAGTTCTACATGGCATTGTACCTTACAAATGGTGCCAGCATTAGGAGGGGAAAACTACAGCTGAAAAATTTTTTTTGATGATGTCGCCACGATTTGAGACATGCTAACCTCTGCGCTACGGTGGCCTAACATAAGTCACTATGTGAAATTTCTGTGAAATCGGATTTTAAATGCGCCTTTTTTGTGGCCAAGACTTTTAATCGAGATATCGGTCTATATGGCAGCTATATTCAAATCTGGACCGATATGGGCCAAATTGAAGAAGAATGTCGAAAGGCCCAACACAATTCACTGTCCCAAATTTTGGTGACATCGGACAATAAATACGCCTTTTATTGGCCAAAAACCTTAAATCTAGAGATCGGTCTACAGGCAGCTATATCCAAACCTGGACCGATGTGAGCCAAATTGAAAAAGGATGTAGAAGGTCCTAACGCAACTCACCGTCCCAAATTTCGGCGACATTGGATAATAAATGCTCCGTTTATGGGCTCAAAACCTTACATCGAGAGATCGGTCTATATGGCAGCTATATACAAATCTGGATCGACCTGCGCCATATTTCAGAAGAATATTGAGGGTCTTAACTTTACTCGCTATCCCAATTTTCAACGACATCGGACAATAAATGCGCCTTTTATGGGTCCAAAATCTCAAATCGAGAGATTGTTCTATATGGCAGCTATATCCAAATCTGGACCAATCTGGGCCTAATTTAAGAAGCATGTCGTGTGGCCTTACACAACTCACTGTCCCAAATTTCAGTAAAAGCGGATAATAAATATAGCTTTTATGGGTCTAAGACCCTAAATCGGCGGATCGGTCTATATGGCAGCTATATCCAAATCTGGACCGATCTGAGGCAAATTAAAGAAGAATGTCAACTGGCCCAACACAACTCACTGTCCCAAATTTCAGCAAAATCAGATAGTAATTGTGGCTTTGATGGGCATAAGACCTCAAATCGGCGGATCGGTCTATATGGGGGCTATATCAAGTTATAATCCGATATCGCCCATCTTCAAACTTAACCTGCTTATAGACACAAAAAGAATCTGTGCGAAATTTGAGCTCAATATCTCTATTTTTAGACTGTAGCGTGATTTCAACAGACAGACGGACGGACATGTCTAGATCGTCTTAGATTTTTACGCTGATCAAGAATATATATTCTTTATAGGGTCGGAAATGGATATTTCGATGTGTTGCAAACAGAATGATAAAATGAATATGCCCCCATCCTTCGGTGGTGGGTATAAAAACATAACCTAAATGGGGAGTCTGGGTTTTGCGTTTTATGAATTCATGGGTGTTTTCCAATTTTTTGAAAAAAAAAAAATAATTACGTGTATCACAAGTTAAAGTGGATATATATTGTTCACATTTCACTTAAAACGTATCTACGTCATATCCTTTTTACAAAAGAAAGATAAACAAGTCAAAACGTGCTAAGTACGGCCGGGCCGAATCACCATGGATTCCGCAAAAAAATTACCTTTAGTTATTCAGTGCGTATTTGAATTATTGTATTTTCCAACAATCAAATCGGGAGTTGATTGCGGCTTCTATGGTTTCAAGAAGTCATATCGGAAAATCGATATTTAAGGAGGTTTATACCAGTATATGCAGGGCTGCAAGTCTTAACAGAAATCGTTGTGCCTATATGGGGGCTATATCAGTATATAGACCGATTCGGATCATACTTGTCACATGTGTTGAAAGTCGAAACAGAAGTCTTTGTTCCAAATTTCAGTCAAATCAAGAGAAAATTGAGGCTTCCAGGTGCTGAAAATGTCAAATCCGGTATTCGTTTAATATGGGTGCCATATCTCTATTTATACCGGTTCGGATCATACATTGCAAAGATTTTGGATGTCAAAACAGAAGTACTTGTGAGAAATTTAAGACAAATAGGATGAAAAATGGGGATCGGTTTGTATGAGTCCTATATTCAAATTTGATAAGAAGTATCGTTGAAAATTTTCAATATCTGTATTTCGACAGACGGACAAGCGGACAGACGAACATAGCTAAATCTAATCAGGAAGAAATTCTAAGCCTACCAATAGAGGTCTAGTTCTTCCGCTTCTTAAAGTTGCAAACAAATGCACTAAGTTAAAATATCCTTTACCACATTAGTGTAGGGTATAGAATTCAAACTAAAGAGACAAATGTATTACATCTCATTCATCTAGCCATATTCGGAGAAGTTGTCATGGAATGACTAATGTCATTTTCATTGGCGAACAAAATGCTCTATTTTAGGTCTTCTATAGTCAAGATGCTATAAGTTGAGTGTGCATGTCTATGAGCTCCATTGTAAGATCAACTTTCATTAGTATTTTAAAGGGCTACTGTTTTCCGCCTCTGGGTATATATATATATATATCTGATCGTCATGACATTGATATATAAATGTCCGTCCGTCTGTCTGTCGAAAGCACGCTAACTTTCAAAGAATAAAGCTAGGAGCTTGCAATTTTGCACAAATGGGCCATATTGGTTCATGTTTTAATATAGCTGCCTTATAAACTGATCTTGGGTCTTGACTTCTTAAGCCACTAGAGGGCGAAATTCTAATCTGATTTGGTTAAAATTGTTCATTAGGTGTTTTGAAATTACCTCTAACCATAACCTGATAATAGCCGCCATATAAACCGATTTGGGATCTTGACATCTTGATCCTCTAGAGGGCACAATTATTATCTGATTTGGCTGAAATTTTGGGTAAAGTGCTTGGTTTTGTCTTGCAACAACTCTACCAAGCATCGTCTAAATCGGTTCATAACCTGGTATAGCTCCCATATAAACCGATCTCCCAATTATATTTCTTAAACCTCTAGAGAGCCCAATTCTTATCAAATTTTGGTAAAATTTTGTTCAACGGCTTCTAATACGACCTTTTACATTCATTTCATATTCGGTCTGAATAGATCTTTAGAATAATACAGCTCCCATATAAATTGATTTTACTTCTTGAGCCCCTTAACGACGCAATTGTCGTTAAGGGGCTCAAGATATTTTACACAATGACTTCTACTATGGTATCCAACATAATTATTGTCTAAATCGTACCACAACTTGGTACAGCTCCAATAGCATAGCAATTCTTATCAATTATCGTTTATTTGCCTTAAAAAAGATACCGGGCAAAGAACTCGACAATTTGGCCCGGCCGAACTTGGCACCCTTTTACTTGTTTAAATTGTGTTCTGTTACGGCTGTCAACGATCGTGCCAAGTATGATCCAAATAGGTAAAATTGCAAATTTTGCCCATGAACATTCCACTAAGGATAGGGGCAAACTTCTTACATATCAATGAGTGCAGTCCGATTCTCGTTTAAGCTCAATGATAAGGGGCCTCCTTTTTATAGCCGAGTCCGAACGGCGTGCCGCAGTGCAACACCTCTTTGGAGAGAAGTTTTACATGGCATAGTACCTCACAAATGTTGCTAGCATTAGAAGGGGAAAACCATCGCAGAAAATTTTTTCTGATGGTCTCGCCAGGATTCGAGCCCAGACGTTCAGCGTCATAGGGTGACATGCTAACCTCTGCGCTACGGTGGCCTCCTTATATAGCTCCCATATAAACCGAACTCCCGAGTAGACGTCTTGAGCGCCTGGAAATTGCTATTTTTGTCCGAAATTGCTGGCTGAAATTGCACACAGTGTTTTGTAATAACTTCCAACATCTATTGGTGATTGTCTCAATTAGTAAACCATATAAAACCTCATGCGCCGATTTCCCGATTAGTCTTCAGGCAGTACGTAAAATAAAACAATACCCTTTAACTAAGTTTATTTTGTGTAAACTTTTAGTAGAATCCATTGAATCCCAAGATTCGTCCCGGCCGAACTTAGCACGCCTTTACTTGTTTGACGTAGGTTTTGGTGGTTGCATAGTTTCTATATAAATCGATTGTCCTAATCCGTTGAGGCGTCTTTGACTTCATGAAGTGTGCCCTCTGACAGGTCCATAAATAGATGTATTACCAGATGCCCGCATTTGGGGTCTTGAACCCCTTGTGACAATTGTTGGGAAATAGTAAATTTTATTAAATTTTTGTTTTATTTCTTAAAACATAATGTGCTTTGAAATTAAAAGCTGTCCATATGTCTGTACAGAAAATTTTCATTTTTATTTCAATATGAAAGACGATTGGTGTTAGACGTGTCAGAAAATATTTTATACGAAAAAAATAGAAATATTCTAAGATTTAATTGAATAATTTTTAAGGAGATAAAAGGATCACGAGCATACCACAACAATTTATTTTTAAATTTCGGACGACGAAATTAATTTTCAACTAATTTTTATTTTCCTGTTGTTTGAGTAAGCATTTAATCTTTAAATATTGAAGTTCTTTCCTCTAAATTGCATCCCCGTTATTATATCGCAGATCGCCGATTCCTCTGTGAATCGGCGCTGTCCACGAACAAAAGAAGTGGAAAACTCCAATCTCAAATTATCTTTATTGGTCCCAAATTTCCTTAGACATCAATCCCCTATTTATTATATAATCAGTCCCAAAGACCAATTGATGCCTTTTAAAGGCGGATATTCAGATTTTTGATTCTACTAATATCAAGACCGGAGTCTTCTAATCGATGGTTTGATTAGAGCTCAATGAACCCAAAATTGACCTAAAATCCTGAATTGTCAAATCAATACAACAAATGCCAGAATCTTCCCTCCATAGTTTTATTGGAGCCCAATGGACACAGCATTTCCCTATTACCGAATTGTGTCAATTAAAGAATTCTGGGGATTCTCATTCTTTTTCAATTGCAAATAAAACAAGAATTATTTGTAGTATATACATTTAGCTTATTTTCCCCATTATTACATACAAGACAATTATTAAATTTATATGTTACTTTGGTGCGCGAGCAAAGCAAATTTGAAGCCTTAACTTTTATAACCACCCAGAACTATAGCAATTTCAAATCCCACGTCTGAAGGCCTAAGGACATCATGGCTATTAGCTGGTGAGTTTTCATAATATTATTTAATTTGTTATGCTCATGTCACATTTTTATAATAACACAAATTCACGACACTTATCTTTACTAAATGCTAGGTTTAGTTTTTATTTTTTACGTAAACTATAGTTCTTTCTTTCAATATCATTCACTTTTAACTTATTTAGAAACTTAGATTACCTTTAAAACAATCACTTTTTATTGGACTAAGTTTTATAACTTTAATTGCCACAAATCGATTAATTGCCACAAATCGATATTAGTATACCCTCCACCATAGGATGGAGGGTATACTAATTTCGTCATTCTGTTTCGGCATTCTTCTTGAGCCTCTAGATTGCGCAATTCTTATCCGATTGGAATGAAATTTCGCACATCGTGTTTTATTATAATATCCAACAACTGTGCCAAGTATGGTTGAAATCGGTCAATATAGCTGTCATATAAACCGATCTGATATAGCTGTCATATAAACCGATCTTGGGTCTTAACTTCTTGAGCCTCTAGAGGGCGCAATTCTTATCCGATTTGAATGAATTTTTGCACGAAGTATTTTGTTATAATATCCAACAACTGTGCTAAGTATGGTTCAAATCGGTCCATAACCTGATATAGCTGTCATATAAACCGATTTTGGGTCTTAACTTCTTGAGCCTCTAGAGTGCGCAATTCCTATCCGATTGGAATGAAATTTCGCACATCGTGTTTTATTATGATATCCAACAACTGTTCCAAGTATGGTTCAAATCGGTCAATAACCTGATATAGCTGTCATATAAACCGATCTTGCGTCTTGACTTCTTGAGCCTCTAGAGGGCGCAATTCTTATCCGATTTGAATGAATTTTTGCACGAAGTATTTTGTTATAATATCCAACAAGTGCCAAGTATGGTCCAAATCGGTTCATATTTAATTGTGGTCCAAACCGGACAATATCTTGATATCACTCTAATAACAGCAAATCTTTTCTTATATCCTGTTTTGCCTAAGAAGAGATGCCGGGAAAAGAACTCGACAAATGCGATCCATGGTGGAGGGTGTATAAGATTCGGCCCGGCACGCTTTTACTTGCTTTTTATAACTCACGAAAGGTGAAGGACATACAGTAGTGGGAGATAAAATGGGCTGAAGAATTCGTCAGCATGGTTGGGTGGGTAGAGAATGGCAGTCAAATTACATCTTAGACTGCTCCTGAGATTAGCTTCACTCTAATCTCTTCTGTCCTTAATTTTTCTTTTATTTAATACCTTTGCTATTCTTCTTTTCACTTACTATTCTTTTAAGCTACCTTATTTTTACTTTTATGGCAGCGAAACCAAGACTACTTCCAACGGGAAAGAACCGCCCCAGGATTGAGCACGGCCCGCGGCGAGGAGGTAGCGACTCCCAGAGGAATTAGGGCCCAAGGTGGCGGATCGTTACATCCTAGAGGATTTAATGTTTGCCCGATTCGGCTGTAATTTTGCAAAAAAGTTGTGCCCTCTAACATTCAGTCACAATGCCATCCAATTACAATAGTTCCATAAATAATATAGCCCGAAAATAAACCGCTTCCCCGATTTTACTTAAGCGAAGTACACGTATGCCCACCGTCGCACCAAATTTATTCGAAATTTTCCATAGACATCTTTGCTAAAATACTAAATTTAGTCCAAATGCCTTTCACTCATACAGAGCAGAGAAATTATCATTCAAATTAACTAAATTTTGTTTATCCCCTCCAACAGGTCGTGACAAAATACAATTTCAATATGCTTCATAATTTTCATAGTCTTTGGAAGCCCATGTGTCTGGCAGTTGCCTTCTCCCCCTTTCATTTGTATATAACCGGAAATGCATCTACACATTTCATAATTCCAAATTATGATCTCATAAATAAAATTAAACTGAGACCAGAAAACAAAAGGAAAAAACATTAAATATTTCTTGCACATTTAACACGGTGTTGATAATTAATTACGTTTAAAGGCCATTAAAAAGTGTATGGCATGAAAAGTAGCGCACAGGGAAAAGCCCGAAAGACCATAATACCTAAATTTAGTGCTTAAACATTTCACACTAAATTAGTGAAACCGTAACAAAATTCAAATAAACGCTCAAAATAGAATCTTAAAAATTGAGCCAGAAATGGCACAAGCAAACAAACAACACGAACACACATGAAACTTTGTTGGTTTTGTATGGTTGTATAGTTTCCTTTGGAAAAACCAACATACACACATGCCCTCTAACTGCTCGCACATGTCGCCCTACCAGCAATGAAGGAAAAATTTACATATTTTCTGGCAAAAGGACACTATGCAAGACCATCATTCAAGCTTCTGGGGAGAACAGAGAAATGCGATTTCAGTCTGCGGCTATAAAACTCACCACCATTATTATCGGCTTTACTGACCATTAATTTACATTTATGTGCGCATAATTCACCAAAGAAAGGACATTTCCTTTTTTAAAAGAATTCATGTAAGTTCTTTTGTTGTTTTAGCTGCCACAGATACAGCCGCTTTAGAAGTGAATTATGGCACGATGTGGTATTTCTTCTTGTAGCCCATTTTGCATAATGTGCCGGTTTTTGGTTTGTATTTTCACAGATTTTCACACACATTCTGGCTACATTTTGTCTGTTTATGAAATTCAATTGGATTGTATAAAAATATGTTAATAAGGTTTTCCCATGTTGTTCTTTGAACAACTTATTTTGTTATTGTTTTTACAATATTGTTGAGTACTTTCAAATGTTAACTAGATATTAGTGCGCATTGTTGTTATTTAATCTAGAAGGACTTATCGCAAGCTCTTTAAGCAGTCTTTGAAAAGGACATTTATGGTCATTTGCTAGAGATAAATATATTTGTCATGTAAGAATATCGATCTGCCATCCCATAAAGTATGAATATCTTAATCATCTTGACATATTGAGTCGATCTAGATATGTCCGTCCGTCTGTCCATCCGTCCTCCTGTCCGTCCATCCAGCTGTCTATCGAAATCACGAAAGCAATCGAACGAAACATATCCGCTTGAAGTTTTGTACATATACTTCCTGTTGATGTAGTAGATCGTTGGGGGTTGCAAATGTTTCCTATCCGATTTTGATATAGCTTCCATATAAACCGATTTAAAGCCCCAATTATTTACAAACACCGTGCCAAGTACTTACCAAACTGGTATATAACCTAATATATCTCCCACATAAACCATCTCCCAATTTGAAAGCTTGAGCCCCTGGAAGAAGCAGTTTTCGTCTGATTTGGTTGAAATTTCACGCATAGTATTCTGCAATGACTTTCAACATTATTGGTAAGTATGGTCTAAATCGGACTTAAACCTGCTATAGCTACCATATTAACCGATTTCCCGATTATACGGCCTCTAGAACTGTTAGTTTTTGATTTGGGACAAATACAATATAAAGTACATATACGCCCTACAACCAAGTATATTTCTAGACATTTTTAGTAGAATCCATGGCGGTGTGTTGCCAACATTCGGCCTGACCGAATTTAGCATGTTTTTATTTGTTATACCCACCACCAAGGGGTATATTCATTTAGTCATTCCGGTTGATATATCAATTATCGACCCTAAAAAGTATATATATTTCGGATCGTCGTAAAATTTAACGATGTCCGTTTGTCGGTCCGTCTTTTGTAATCACTCTACAGCCTTCAAAAATTGAGATATTAATCTAAAATTTTTCAAATCAAATCGGACCATATTTAGATATAGCTGCTATATAGCCGATAAAGGGTAAGAAGCAAATAAAAGCTATAGATTTTATAAGATTTCGCTAAAATTTGAAACTAGAAAAATGAAATATGGTTTAGATCGAACTATATCTAGATAAAGCTACCATATAGACCGTTCTGCCAGATAAGGGTCTAAGGCCCATAAAAGCTAAATAATTCACCCGTATTCAATGAAATTTGAAACAGTGAGTTATTTTACCTAAGTATGGTTCAGATCGGACTATATTTAGATACTAGCTGACCCGGGCCCGCTCCGCTGCGCCTTTTTTATTTTATATGGGATAAAAATTTCCTTGGAATATTTATTTTCGACAATTAAAGATCTTTTAGTGAAATACCATGCTACGAAAATAGTATATCGCTTGAATAACAGTTTAACAATATAAGTGCCTTTATCTGAATCCCATATGATCTTTATTGGTCTACGAATTTAAGTTTGTATGTAAGGTGTACTCCATTCTTAAAATACTTAATTTCAGCCCGATATTCTCATGATGAATTAGTGGTGTTTTCGGAGGAGAGGCGGTCCCCCAGATACATGGCCATGAGAAAATATCAGCATCGTGCTCCTCTCTCAAATACCTTTTATTTAAACCCCATATTGACATTGGCTTAAGAGGAGTTTACAGAATGAGGCGTCCCCCAAAAATACATGGCCTCAAAATAGGTCATCAAATTCGTTTTCTAATCTCAAATACCTTTCATTTGAGCCACATATTGGCATGGTCGAAAAATTTTTTCCCTTTGGGGGGTGTTTTGGGAAAGGTGTGATGCCCTTAATATATGGTCCTACATTTGGATATCAAATTCGTATTCTACTCCCAAATACCTTTATTTGAGCCCCATATTGCGATGGTCAGTAAAAAATTGCTGTTTATGGGGTATTTTGGGAAAGGGGTAGACCCCCAGAAAATTGGTTCCGAAAATGGATATCAATTCTTGCTCTACCCCCCAATACCTTTCATTTAGGCCCACATAGTCATGGTCGGTAATATAACCGATTTTGGGGTATTTTGGGGAGTGGGGTGGTCCCCCAAACACTAAGCCCTGAAAATATATCACCAACGTGCTTTATTCTCATATATCTAAATATAATTTATTTGAACCCCATATAGCCATTGCCCCCAAAATTGGGTATCAAATTCGTTTTCTAATCTCCCGTTTAGGGTACTGTATGAGAGCTCAAAAAATTTCGCTTAAATCGCACCACCCATCTCCGAGATCTGGCGTTTCTGAAAATAAAGGTAAGGGGGAGGGTCCAAAATAAAGTAATATTTTCACCACGGGGTCATTATGCACAATCTGTGAAAATGTCAAGAAAATCGGTCCAACCGTTTCAGCGCTCCGCTACGCTTTCTTTTACTTTTGTTGCATATAAAATAAAAGAAAGCGCTCCGCTGTGAGTTGGCCTTGAAAATATATATCGGATTCGTGTTCCACTTTAAAAACCCTCTTATTTGAGCCTCATATTGCAATAGTCAGAATATACTTACTATTTGGGTGGTGTTGTAGGGGTAGCGTGGCCCCGTAGACACTTTTCCCGAATATTGATATCAAATTCGCGCTTTACTCCCGAAGACCTTTCATTTGGGCCCCATATTGCTATGGTCGTAAATTTGTCCCCTTTGGGGGATGTTTTTGGTGAGAGACGGCCCCCCAAACACTTGCATATCCATTTGATATCCATATTTGGATATCAGATTCGTATTCTACATTCAAATACCTTTTATTTAAGCCCCATATTCCCATGGTCAGTAAATAAGTCCTATTTGGCGGGTGTTTTGGGAAAGTGGTGGATCCCCAAAAACGTGATCCCATATTTTCATTTGAGTCCGGTATTGTCGTGATTGGTCTAAATACATGTTTGGTAGGTTTTAGGGTGGGGCAGCCCCCCTAGGTACCCCATCCGAAATTTGTATACCAAATTTTTATTTTTAGGGTACTATATGAGAGCACACAGAATTTCGCTTAAATCGCACCACCCATCTCCGAGATCTGTCGTTTCTGAAAATTAGGGTATGGGGAAGGGTCCGCCCCCACTTTAGATATCAAAAAATGTAGTACCCTATTTTCACCACGGGGTCATTATACACCATCTGTGAAAATTTCAAGAAAATCGGTTCAGCCGTTTCTGAGTCTATAAGGAACACACAAACAAACAAACAAGCAAAAAAACAAACAAATCTACAAACAAACACAAATTGATTTTTATATATAAGATAGCTTCCATGTAGACCGATCTGCCATTTAAAGGTCTGAGCCCATAAAGCTGAAATTATTACCCGATTTCTCTAAAATTTTAAACAGTGAGTTTTATTAATCCTCCCTACATCCGACCTGAAAATGGTAAGAATCGGACTATATTTGTATATAGCTGTCATATAGACCTTTATGCCGATTTAGGGTCTGGAGCCCATAAAAGCTTTAATTAGTACCCGATTTCGCAGTTAATTAGTACCCAAAAAAGTTATATTGTAGCCGTTGAGTGAAGCGGACGTGTTTTTATTTCGCTCCTCAAAGAAAAAATAAATATATACAGCGGTCAAAAAAAGTATTCATCATTAGCAAAATTGATAATAAATTCACTTATTTTGGGTAATTGAAGAAAATTTAAAGTAAACAAATAATGCAGTTTTATGCAATAGTTTATTTTTCGTAATATGTTTTAAAATAAATTCAAAAAATAAATTTAATTAGCGCAAAAAATGCAATTTTATATAATAACACCAAAAACAGAACAAAAAAAGTATTCATCATTGATGTGCTTTCATCAAAGTCAAATTCAAATATTATTTGGGAATCCCCCTTTTCTGTTTTATTTAGTAAAGGAGGCTTTGCCCTTGACAGCAAATATTTAATTTCATTGAAAATATAGTCTTTGTCAAAATGGGTCGTAAGCAAAACGAGGTTTCTGATGAGGTAAAAGTTTTGATAATAAAACACCACCGGAATGGTTTAACTCAAAAAACTATCAGTGAAATATTAAATAGACCACGATCTACTATACAATCCATCATCAGAAAGTGGACAGAAACGAAAACTGTTGACAATAAACCAAAATCTGGTCGACCAAAAGCACTTTCAGTTGGAGATGTGCGTTGGCTAGTGCGGCAAGTTCAGAAAACTCCGAAGACAAATGCGACCATTCTTCGTAAAAACACTATGGAATATTTAGGGAAGGAAGTTACTACACAAACAATTCGAAATACACTCAAAAGGCATAGTTACAGAGGAAGAACTGCACGTAAGAAGCCCTTTATAAATAAAATAAACCGAGTGAAAAGTCTAAACTTCGCAAAAATGTATGTAAAACAGCCCGAATCATTTTGGAAAACAGTCATTTTTGCAGACGAGAGCAAGTTTAATCTTTTTGGGTGCGATGGAAAGGTCATAGTGTACAGAAAACCAAATACAGAGCTTGAAGAACGAAACACAGTTGCTACTGTAAAACATGGTGGAGGTGGTTTAATGGTTTGGGGGTGTATGGCGGCTTCAGGAGCGGGAAATCTTGAAATTATTAATGGAGTAATGGATCATAAGTATTACATTGACATTTTAAAGAGGAATTTAAAAGATAGTGCTGTAAAACTTGGGCTTGGTAATAACTTTCAATATTATCAAGATAATGACCCCAAACATTCTGCTTTAAATACCAAGATGTGGATGCTGTATAACTGCCCCAAAGTCATTAAAACTCCTCCTCAAAGTCCCGACTTGAACCCAATTGAACATCTTTGGGAACATCTCGAACGCAAATTGAGAACGCGCAAGTTTTCGAGAAAGAGTCAAATGCAACAGGTGATAATGGAGGAATGGACTAATATAGACCAAAATATAACCGCTAAATTAGTCCAATCGATGTCAAACCGTTTAAAAGAAGTTATAAGACGCGGTGGTCGAATAACAAAGTATTAATTTTTTTAAATTATGTTATTTATTTTTTTGTTTTTTTGCAATGATGAATACTTTTTTTGTTTAATTTTTTGTGTTCAGCTGTAAAATGGCCCTTTTTGTTCCAATAAATACTATTTTTTTCTTTAAAAACAATGAAATTGTGTACATATATATCACACAAGCACTACTGCATCATTAGTTTAATATGTTTTTATTCCAATTGTCTTTTGTAGACTTATTAAAAAAAAAACATTGAATGATGAATACTTTTTTTGACCGCTGTATTCGTATCTCGGAATAGGTACAACCTATTACGAAAAAATTGTAAAGCCTTTCGGAGTAGGCTAAAAAGGAACTCCAAAGACTCCACATCTGCGGTGGTGGCGTCAGACCGTAGCGTATTCTCCTCCCCTCCTATAGGTGTGGGTGTCTTGGTACCTGTAGACGAGAGTAATGCTTTAAGCGCACAACTAGTCGCCAGACTAATTAATGAGGAAGATACGGATAAACCAGAGGGATGAACAGTTCGTCGCCAACCTTTAAGTAAAGGTGGTGTTTCTGACTCGGATTCAGACAGCGACTGTGTCATTGCAACAGTCATCGCAGCCGAATCGAGAGAAAAGGACATCAGGATGACAGCAGAAGTAAGCGATGGCTTTGCTAAATTCACAAGCAGACCGAGAAAGCGATCCGGTGCACGACGAAGGATACAGAGGAGTATGTACCGGCAGCGTAGTCAGGCAAAAGTGCAGGAAGGGATAGAACTGACATTCCAGGCACTTCTAGGGAAGCTGGAAAAAGAATAAGATCTCCCGAAGAGCATAACACTGCTAAAATACTGAAGAAGAAAAAGAGCTCCCCGCTTTCAAGTACTCTGGAAAAACCAAGTCAGCCATCCCCCAATAGAGACTCCAGACAGTGTCCTGTGGAGGTAGACAAAGTTGGAACAGGAACGAAGGAAGCGCGCACGGCCCCTGAGTCTTTATGGAGGACCGTGACTTCCAGTAGGAGGCCACAGGCATCAGGTAAGGGGAGGATGGTTGCTGAGTATGGTAAGGAGCCGACCTCTTACGCCAGAGTGGCAAGGAAGCACAACAGAGATGAACTAACTTATGCAGTCATCAATATCGGCTGTGCATCCACCAGGATTCCACCAGATCATCGGTCCCAAGTGGAGGATCTGGTTAACGATCGGATTTTTGAACATATGTGGAACTCTGTAGAGGGCCCACCCATACAAATGATGAGCTGCGACTTTAGACGGGACATCTTTACGCTGCATTATGTGTCGGCGGAATATATATACCGTCAAACAGCTCGTCAGAGTTATTCACGCTTCCTGGGAGGGCGCAAAGCTCGACCTTGTGAGAAAGGTGGCTACGGTCTTCATCAAGGAATGGGGCAGTAAATTTGCGACGGAACGCATGTTGGGATTCTTGGGCAAGCAAAACGAAGGTTAGGTCGCAGAGAAGTGGGAGGTCTTTCACAGGGAGGAGAAGCAAGAAGGAACTCTCTTTGTGGTTGGCATTGATCAAGTCTCCGTGACAAGTTTGGCTAACACTAAAGGCATGGCGCACTACGGGCGCAAAACTGTCTGTTTCAAGTTTGGGAAGACTAAGATAGGCAGAAATTTTCATTCTGCGAAATCAGGCCGTGCAGTGGCAGGTGACTCAACACCGCCCAACAAACAGGGAGCCGACAAAGAGACAATCACGGCATCTCTCTATATTAGAAAGACTAGGATAAGAAATGATCCAAATACTAAAATATCAGGCACTGCAGTGGCGAGAGACCCAACACAGCCTAACAAACAGGAACCCGACGACGGACCCACCACCGACTACAAGATTCGGAATACTGGGATAGGTAAAGATCCTAATATTGAAACATTAGACAGCGCAGCGACAGGAGACTCAATGCAATCCAACGAACAGAGAGCCTTTGATGGTACCATCACCTACTCCCGAGAAGCCCAATTACTTAAGATTTGGAAGGCTAAGATAGGCAAAGTTCCTAGTATTAAAACATCAGGCAGTACAGGGAATGGAAACCTAATACATTAGTGAGGAGGTATTAGATGTGGCGATATGTTCGGAAAATCTGATCGATGAGGTTCAGAATTGGAGGTTCTCCATGGACACTCTCTCTCTCTGACCATCGCTACATTAGTTTAGAATAGCACGGCCAGCGCCGAATCCAATAAGCTTCCGGAATAAGTTGAAAACCAACTGGACAAAATTCGAAAGGCTACTCAGAAGAAGACTTGGGCAAAATAGTTCAGATTGTCCAAGCATAGAAGACATTGACGAAAATGTCAATAGGATTACGACTACACTGGTGGGGTTCTTCGAAGATAGTTGTCCTCTTCGGAAAAGAAAATCAGCCCAAGAAAAAACCTGGATGACCGGGGAGATTCGCAATATTGAGAAAGAGGTCCGCAGATTTTTTAACAGAGCACGTCGTAAAATAGCGGAAGTTTATTGTGATGTGTATTACACACGACTCAAGGAATACAATACGATTACCAAAGCGGCAAAATGTGCCTCCTGGAAGCTTTTCTGCGAACAGGTCAATAGCGTTAATGACGCCGCCAAGATAAAAAAGTTTATCTCAAAAACCCATGTCCAATCTCAAACTTTAATAGACGACATTGGAATGAGAGCGAAGACAACGGAGGACATGTTAAGGCTTTTAATGAAACCCATTTTCCACAGGATACGAGGGGACTCAAAGAGACACCGGAATCTTGGAATAATGACGTTCATCGAAGGTTTATAATAACGGAATTTATGGTGAAGGAATCCTTGAGGAGCTTCAAACCATTTAAGTCACCCGGACCTGATGGAATATTTCCGGCGTTACTACAGAAAGAGGCAGACTATCTGGCACCTCGTCTGGCCAAAGCTTCACAGCGTGCATAGGACTTTCATATACTCCGAAAGTGTGGCAGGAGGGAAGGGTGGTATTTATACCCAAGCCCGGCAAGGCAAGTTATGCGACACCAAAGGCCTACAGACCCACAAGCCTTACATCCTTTATACTCAAAACCATGGAATGTATTGAGGACACCAAGATAAAGAGTATGACATCCAGCGAACTGCTCAAATACAAACAGCATGTCAATGTCCAGGGAAAGTCGGTGTAGACTGGCCTGCACGAGGTTGTGCATAAAATGGAAGAATCGTTCGATGCCAAAACGTACACACTGGCGGTATGCATTGACATCGAGGGGGCTTTTAAGAATGAGCAGAGCGACACACTGATCCAATCCTTAGAACAGTACCGGGTGGACGCGGTCCTTAGAGACTGGATAAACCACATGCTAAGGAACAAGTGGATAAATTGTGTGTCCAATGGTATAAATATAAGGAAGAAAGTGGCACAGGGCACTCCACAGGTGGGAATTTTATCGCCACTCCTATGGGTGACCACCATAAATGACCTATTACGGATGCTGACTGAGGAGGGATTTGAACCCGTCTGCTACGCATGACGATGTTATATTACTTCTAAAGGGTTAGCATCCGAACGAACGAAATGGGACCTGAATCCTAGGATAGTCCACTGGCTCTACAGGAGTGTCAAACTGTGTTAAGAATAGTTTAAACGGCTAAACAACCTGATATAGCTGTCATATTAACCGATCTGGGGTTTTGACTTCTTGAGCCTCTAGAGGGCGCAATTATTATTTGATTTGGCTGCAATTTTGCATGAGGTGTTTTGTTATAATTTTCAAAAACTGTGCTAAGAATAGTTGAAATCGGTCCATATCCTGGAATAGCTGCCTTATAAACCGATCTGGGGTCTTGACTTCTTGAGCCTCTGCAGGAAGCAATTATTATCCGATTTGGCTGAAATCTTGTACAAAGGCTTCTCTCATGACCTTTAATATACCTGTAGAATACGTTATGAATCGGTTTATATCCTATTACAGCTCCCCTATAAACCTTTCTCCCTATTTTGCTTCTTTAGCTCCTAAAGTGCGCAATTCTTACTAGATTTGGCTGAAATTTTACACAATGACTTCTACTATGGTCTCCAATATTCAATACAAATATGGTTAGAAATGAACCATAACTTGATACTGTTCAAATAACATAGCAATTCTTTTCGTTTATCCTTTATTAGCCTAAAAAGAGAGATACCGTGAAAAGATTTCGACAAATGCGATCCATGGTTGAGGGTATATAAGATTCCGCACGGCCAAACTTAGCACGCTTTTACTTGTTTTAAACTGTTTTTCTCTATTTATGATATACGGAAAACAATATTTGACACAAATTACCGGATGGAATATCGCGAACTCAATTCTTAAGACCTGGTTATGCTCTCGTAAACATACTGTAACGTGTCAGCTGTTTTATTTTGGCTTATGAATGCACATACAAATGATTACCAACGTCTGCCGAACGTAACAGTATTGTAGAATTCATTAAAAACAAAATTTTACCTTCCGTTTTTGTGTCAGCTGATATAATTTAAAGTTTGAACAAATTTCAAAACCAACAAGTGCCTGGCCGAATCTTATATGCCCTCCACCATGGATCGCATTTGTCGAGTTCTTTTCCCCGTATCTCTTTTTAGGCCAACAAAGGATAAAAGAATATCATTGCTATATTCGGATTCGGACCATAATCGAAATGATTTTTGGAGACCATAATAGAATTCTTCGCGTAAAATGCCAGCCAATTCAAATAAGAATTGCGTCCATTAGAGGCTCATAAAATAGGAAGATCAGTTTATATGGGAGCTATATAAGGCTATAGACCGATTCAGACCATATTTGATCATGGGAGAATCCGCTGTACAAAATTTCAGCCAAATCGGGTAAAAATTGCACCCTCTAGAGGCTCAAGAAGTCAAGTTTATATGACAGCTATGCCAGGTTATGGACAAGAAAACACCGCAACAAAACTCCAGTCAAATCGGATAATAATTGCGCACTCTAGAGGCTCAAGAAGTCAAGACCCCACGTGGGCTTATATGGCAGCTATACCACGTTATGGACCAATTTCAACCATATTTAACAGAGTTGATGGAAGTCACAACAAAAAACTTCATTTAAAATTTCAGCCAAAGCGGATACGAATTGCGCCCTCTAGGCCAATCAGGTACGAGTTGCGCCCTCTAGTGGCTCAAGAAGTCAAGATCCAAGATCAGTTTTTATGGCAGCTATATCAAAACATGAACCGATATGGATCATTAACAATCACAACCAACCTACACTAATAAGAAGTAGTTGTGCGAAGTTTCAAGCGGCTAGCTTTACTCCTTCGAAAGTTACAGTGCTTTCGACAGACATACTGGCGGATGGACAGAGGGAGGGACATGGTTAGATCGCCTTAAAATGTCATGACGATCAATAATCTATAAACTTTATGGGTTCCTAGACGAATATTTCGAGGAGTTACAAACAGAATGACGAATGTATAACCCCATCCTATAGTGGAGGGTTTAAAAATGTATATTGAGAAAACTGGAGAATAGTCTCTTATTTTATGATTTCTCTGTGCAGTTTTTTTACAATTTATTGTTAATAATTTAGGTTGAATCGTTAGTTACCATGAAAAGGTGAGTTCATTCCGTGTCCAGTTTGACCTATGGTAAAAAAAAAAGTGAGAAATATCTGAAAATATACATAAGAAGAAATTAGAAGAAGAGAGCAGGGGGCAATCACGAATACGGTGCCATCGTATCCCCTAATCCATGTCAGCACTAAGTTTTGAAACCAGAGTCTATTCAGCCATTCCACACTCTCCGCCACGCACTTTGACCTTTGACCTAGAACCCATGGACTTGAGGCACGCCATATATCCTGATTTCGAAGACTGTTAATCTCTTCTCACAATTTCTTTAAGGCTATCACTATGGCACAGAGCTCTACCTGAAAGATGTACACACGTCCGACAGTCTTGCGGACATACCGATGTTGTGTGTATCGGAGTATAGCCGCAATACAGTCCCTGCCTCCAGCTTGGAGCCATCTATAAAGATCAAGGTATCATTCTCTTCAAACACAGTAACCGACGACTACCACAATATCTAAGAAGTTTTGGATTTAGCTATAGCCATCATATATATGTTCGTCAGATTTTGGGTAATATTCAATAATGTTGCCATTTTTCAATCGTAGTTATTACAGTTTGAACATATTTGCATGGAATTTGATAACGAATACAAATGGTTTATTAACCCATCTGAAAACATCCGTCTAGGTCCAGCGAAATTGGTTCAGAATTGGATATAGCTTCCACTTTGGACTTATAGGGTAGGTGTAGGGTATTATTCAGTCGGCACCGCCCGACTTTTTCCTATCCTTACTGCTTGTTAACAATATTGTTTTGTTTTTAATGTCAAATGCTACATTTTGTAATAAGCATAATTGCCTCTTTACATTTACTTTACGTTTATTCTACATTTACTGTACTGTACGAGAGCATAACCAGACATTTATAGAGTAAACCTAAGATACAATATAATAAACAAATCACATGATGATATTATGTAAAGAATCCATTCGCTGAGACATGGGAAAACTCAAACCGCAATTCATAACAACAAAATATTCTAACCGCAGGTTGCAAAGAAAATTTGGTTCTCACATTCATTTACAATGTAACAAAACATATCGGATATAATTAAAGTGATCGAAATATCAATAAGTGAAAATCTACACCAATATGATGGCTGCTCTTTTCCCATAACTCGTTGGTAAATGGTAAATGTGACAAATTAAAAACGCAATTAAAAATTAAATGTTACATTAACATATTTAATTGTTTTTTAACAACGACCATAGACATATGGGTTCACATCCGACAAGAAAAGAGAAAACTCCGAAAAACGACACAATTTTTTGACAGCTATTTGTTAAGTTCTACTTGAAGACATTTGAAAAATTACACAAATTAAAATGAAACATTACCTCCGTTGGAGGCAAACAAAAAACAACGAGGCGGAACATAGGCAACAACTGCCAACATCAGCCATTCAGACAAGCAGTCAACCAGGAAAAAAGGGTTAAACTACGATAATTTAAGGTAGCACTCTGACAAAAGAACACCACAACAACAACAAAAAAGTATATAAACCAAATAAACCCAACAACACAAAGTCTATAATTTTGCTGACAAATGTGTCTGTCGGTTTGTCTCCCAATCACCCGTATGTAACAAACCCCATATTTGGCTTAGGGAGCATGAACAGAAGTTTGTTAACCCTGCCGTTTACCCTTTCAGTTGGTGGAATTGTATCAAATTGCATCTAATAAATTGACAATTTTGTGGTAATCATTCAGTTTCACTACAAAACATTCACATTCACATTCACAAATAAACAACTCAACATAATAATCGACCACTTTTTCGGGGGTTTAGCTCTCATAGTTTACGCTGATGAGGGGAACATAAGAAAGGGTCACAAATGACAGTTGGTTTTCTTTTGTGAAAGTTTGTTTTTCGCTGTTAACTTCTCGAATTCGATAGCATGAAACCCTCATTCATTTTGTCATTGTCACAGAAATAAGTGAATGGGGATATTAAAAAAAAAGTGTATCGAATGTTACAGATACAAATGGTCGTTAATAAATTTTATCGATATTTCCTGCATATAACTGCATATATATACACAGACATAAGTACGTACATACATATGCACACATGGTTATTACTGAAATCATAGAGTATGGAGCTCTGCAGGATCAGACAGTCAACTTTCAAAATAGAACAAAAAAACATTGCGAAACACTCTTAAAAAATTGCTTATTGATATGGGGAAGAAACTACAAATAAAACCAATTACAAGTAAATTTCAACCATATTGGATGAAAATTGAGGCTTAAGAATTTAAATCGGGGTATCGGTTTATATGGGAGTCATATCAGGTTCTTGACCGATTCGGACCGTACTTGGCACAGTTGTTGAAAGTCATAACAGAACACTATGTGCAAAATTTCAGCCAAATCGGGAGATCGGTTTATTTGGGAGCTATATCCAAATCTGAACCGAAATGGCCCATTTGCAATACCTAATGACCTAGTAAGTATCTGTGCACAATTCAAGCGGCGTTCGACCGCTATCGTGACTTCGACAGACGGGCGGACACAACGCACTGTCCCAAATTTTTACGAAATCGAACAATTAATACGCCGTTTAAAGACCCGAGACTTTAAATCGAGAAATCGATCTATATGGCAGCTATATTTAAATCTGGCCCAAATTAAAGAAGGATACCGAGTGGCCAAACACAACTCTTTGTCCCAAATTTCAGCAAAATCAGAAAATAAATGTGGCTTTAAAGGGCCTAAGACCTTAAAACCAAATTTTAGCGAAATCGGAAAATTAAGCCGCCGTTTAAAGGCCTAAGACTTTTAATCGATAGTTCAGTCTACACGGCAGCTATATCCAAATCTGGGCCAAATTAGAGAAGGATATCGAGTGGCCAAACACAACTCACTGTCCCAAAATTCAGCAATATCAGAAAATAAATGTGGCATTTATGGGCCTACGACCTTAAAACGGCAAATCGTTGGGCTGTATAAAGATATAGTCCGATATAGACCATCTTCGAACTTAACCTGTCAATGAATAAAAAAAGAATCTGTGAAAAAATTCAGCTCAATATTTCCATTTTAAAAGACTATAGAGTGATTTCAACAGACAGACGAACGGGCCTAGCCATAGGACGTTCAAGAATATATATATTTTATAGGATTGGAAATGGATATTTTGATGTGATGCAGCGAAATGACAAAATAAATATACTCCCATCCTTCGATGGTGGGTATAAAGATCTCAAATCTATTGATACATTAGTCAATATATTCTCCATCGTTAGTCAAAACGTTTAGCCATCTTTCTATGTTGTATCATATTGACTCTGCGTCAAAAGGAACTCTCCGGTGAAAAGGTAAAACAAGTAAAAGCGTAATAAGTTTGGCCCCTCCGAATCTTGGGAACCCACCACCATGGATTCTGCTATAAAATTGTACAAATACATTTAGTTTAAGGGCATAATTTTATTCTATATATAACGACTTCTGTAAAACCAACTAAAATTAAAGCCTCCAGGAACCGAACAAGGATGATCGAAAGACCGGTTTATATGGGAGCTATATCAGGTCATAGACCGATTCGGACCGTACTTGACACAGTTGTCGGAAGTCATAAAGGAACACCACATGCAAAATTTCAGCCAAATCGGACAAAAATTGCGGCTTGTAAAGACTTAAGAAGTCAAATCTGGAGATTGGTTTATGTAAGAGCTATACCAGGTTATAGACCTATGCGGACCGTATTTGGCACAGTTGTTGAAAGTCATAATAAAACACCATATGCAAAATTTCAGCCAAATCGGACAAAAATTGCGGCGTGTAAGGGCTCAAGAAGTTAAATCTGGAGATCGGTTTATATGGGAGCTATATCAGATTAAAGACCGATTCGGACCGTACTTGGAACGGTTGTTAAAAGTCATAATATAGCACTACCTAATATAACATCAGACATGAATTGCGGTTTTTTAGGACCCTAGAAGTCAAAGACCGAGTTGGACCGTACCTTTTACAGTTGTTGGAAATCATAACAGAACACTACATGCAAAATGTCACCCATATTGGGCAAAAGTTGCGGCTTGCAGGGGCTCAAGTAGTCAAATCGGGAGATCGGTTTATTTGGAAGCTTTATCTAAATCTGAACCGATATGGCTCATTTGCAATCCCTAACGACCTACATCAATATTTAGTAACTGCGCAAAATTTCAAGCGGCCTGCTTTATGCGTTCGACCGTTATCGTGATTTCGATAGACGAACGGACATGGCTAGATCGACTGAGAACGTCGAGGCGATCCAGAAAATATTTACTTAATAAGGTCTTAAACGAATATTTCGAGGTATTACAAACGGAAGGACTAAATTAGTATACTCCCATCCTATGGTGGTATGTATAAAAAGCCTGTTCTGTTCCAGCAAGTGGGATCTGCATTGATCAAAATTGATTGCAAAGTGCAAGGTCTAATTGTCAACGGGTGTCAGGTGTATTCTCCCATTCATTTTGAATATCTAAATAGCTTTGCAAATTAGCCTCAATTTAGGTTCTTCATTAGATATTAAATCACTATTAAAGTTACCATCCAAATTGGTACATGGTTTTATGGGTTCACTCCACATCAATTTCAGCAGGAGTTTTAATGGCTTGTAAAATTTTTAGATCCAAACTTGGTGGCTTCCAAGCTAATGTTTTTGGCATAATCTAATAGAGAAAATTGGTTCTATATGGCATCAAGCTGGAAGTAAAATTTTATAAAAAAAATTTATCAATACTTTATCTTAATCCACACTTCCGTTTAAAATAGACAAATTTGTATTAAAAAATAAAAATAAAACTCCTCCTCCTTTGCCAGGACTTGAACCCGCTTATTATTGTTGGTAATTCACTCGGAAATGCTTGTTTTGCTCTCCTAACATGTCGATGCTTCTCCGATGTGTTTGATGCCAGGTTTGCTCCACCGTCTCCCTGTCTTAGCACTGTTCCATCCGATGTTGAGATCTCTTAAATTATGGGTTGCCCAAAAAGTAATTGCGGATATTTTAAAAGAAAGTAAATGCATTTTTAATAAAACTTAGAATGAACTTTAATCAAATATACTTTTTTTACACTTTTTTCTAAAGCAAGCTAAAAGTAACAGCTGTTAACTGACAGAAGAAAGAATGCAATTACAGAGTCACAAGCTGTGAAAAAATTTGTCAACGCCGACTATATGAAAAATCCGCAATTACTTTTTGGGCAACCCAATAAATTTTTACGACCAATAATCCAATCATTAGTTTCAAAATTGTTAGTTGATGATTTGAGTACGCCAACACTCTAATCGCTGTTTGCTGCGTAATGTATCCATATCTTTTAAAATGCCTTAAAAGTGTACAGGTTAGGTTAGGTTGTCCACTATGGACATACACCTAAGCCATTAATCGGCTTGTTGTGCGGTCTAAATACTAAAAAAAAGTAACCTTGAAAAAGAGAATCTATTTTAGGTATTCCGTGCTACTTACAAAATTCTTAATTTTTTTTCCATGCCATGCCGGGCAATGATAAAGGAAATGCTTACTATCACCCGCAGCACCAATAGGTGAGCTCGTAGTGCTGTGTCCCGTTATGATCCCAATAGCTATACTGACCTCCTTCATAGTTCCTTTAAGTAATAGCCTTTTCTTCTCACGATCTGGATCCCCCATAGGATTTTCGCCGCCCTACCGACCGTTTCGCTGTTCCGCAGGGTTGCATGTACATTCGTTGCCACACCCTTTACTCAGACTGCGTCGACCCGAAAGGCTTCGGGTAAAAAGTGTACCAGAAAACGAAACCAAAACAAAATTCAAGCTCTATATGTCTTTTAAATTAATTGTTTTGTTTTTGACTAGCGACTTGCATATAATTCTGTAAAAATATATTATTAGGAAGTTCGTCTACACATTGGATATCTCCCCCAATTCTAACTTTAAAATCATCAATAAATATTGGATTTATGATTTTCTCAGTTTCTACTAGAATACTGCTCTAATTTCTACATTTATATGCAAGCATTTATTTTACTTGTTTATTCGTCCGTTGGAGATGGTGCGAGATGAAAATTGGCGGAATGTTTTAAATAAATATGTAATTTTATGGTTTGACCTATTAAATGTCACTGTGTATTCTACCATTCATAGTATTATTGTTTTTGCCAATCTTTTGTCTCATAATTTTCACTTGCATGTGATGTGTATGGGTCTGTGTGTTAAATGTCAGGCCACAACAATAGTTTTATATTTCACGGACTTTTATGAATTTCCTTTGACACAAAATTGAAACTACTCACATACACACTCATTCACTTACTCCTAACCCCTGATGGCGTTCATTGTCGCTTCATGTGTGAACAAAAAACCTTAACTTTTATTGCATCGCTCTACAAGCACCCTTTTTTTCTGCCAACTCCTAAAAGCGTTTGCTTTGTGAAATGTCATTTAAAATTGTTGAAATGTAATAAAAATTATACCATTGTTAGTGGTGATTTCTGGCTCGTTGTTTTATTTTTATACAAAAACAAATAAAATCCCCAAATCACGTTGAACTTTGACACATGTTTGGATATATCATGAGAAATGGGAACATTTATTGACAGTTGTTAGTCGGATTTGTTTTGGGGAAAAACTGACATTTTAAAAAACTGCAAAGCATAAGCTTTTAATTTTTTAAGCAGAAGTGGTATGTGTCGTATTTGTACTTTTGTCGGTTTGTGTGTGGAAAAATTTATGAAATTTTTTTTTTATTCTAGGCCTTAAAAAAACTGTACATCTAACCACACCCATGGTACATTTGTACCACTGCATTTTGTACTTCTTACAAAATGCACAGTGGTAAAGAGCTGAAACTTTGTAACAGTTTTGACCCGTTCGCGAATGGGAGGTACTTTTTCGAGAATCAGATTTCTAAACCAAAATCTGTACCTCTTACAATATCCTTGTTATACCATCCACCATAAGATGGGGGGTATACTAATTTCGTCATTCTGATTGTAACTACTCGAAATATTCATCTGAGACCCCATAAAGTACATATATTATTGATCGTCGTGAAATTTTATGTCGATCTAGCCATGTCCGTCCGTCCGTCTGTCTGTCGAAAGCACGCTAATTTCCGAAGGAGTAAAGCTAGCAGCTTGCAATTTTGCACAAATACTTCTTATTAGTGTAGGTCGGTTGGTATTGTAAATGGACCATATCGATCCATGTTTTGGTATAGCTGCCATATAAACCGATCTGGGGTCTTGACTTCTTGAGCCTCTAGAGTGCGCAATTCTTATCCGATTGGAATGAATTTTTGCACGTAGTATTTTGTTATGATATCCAACAACTGTGCCAAGTATGGTTCAAATCGGTCCATAACCTTATATAGCTGTCATATAAACCGATCTTGGGTCTTGACTTCTAAAGCCTCTAGAGGGCGCAATTCTTATCCAATTTGAATGAATTTTGGCACGAAGTATTTTGTTATGATATCCAACAACTGTGCCATATATGGTTCAAATCGGTTCATAACCTGATATAGCTGTCATATAAACAGATCTGGGGACTTGACTTCTTGAGCTTCTAGAGGGCGCAATTTCTATCCGATTTGGTTGAAATTTCGGAAGACGTTTTTTATTGTTACTTTCAACAACTATGTCAAATAAAGTACAAGTCGGTTCATAACCTGTTATAGCTATCATATAAACCGATCGGGGATCTTGATTTCTTGAGACTCTAGAGGTCGCAATTATTATCCGATTTGCCTGAAATTTTGTACGACGGATTCTCTCATGACCATTAACATATGTGTTTATTATAGTCTGAATCCGTCTATAGGCCGATACAGCTCCCATATAAATCGATCTCTCTATTTTACTTCTTGAGCCCACAAAGGTCGCAATTCTTATTCGAATTGGCTGACATTTTACACAGGTCTCCAACATATAATTTAATTGTGGTCCAAACCGGACCATATCTTGATATCGCTCTAGTAGCAGAGCAAATCTTTTCTTATATAGAAGAGATGCCGGGAAAAGAACTCGACAAATGCGATCCATGATGGAGGATATATAAGATTCGGCCCGGCCGAACTTAGCACACTTTTACTTGTTACATTTATACCGCAGACTTGACATAACGCCCAACGCACAGTGGGTTAGAAAACAGTGGATTTTGAACGGATGAAGATAACTCTTTTTTACAAGGTTGTAGCTGTAGCCGAGATAAGTAAGGTATGTTCTTCAGTCAAAAGATATGCAAGTTACAAAAAAAAACTGTAAAAACGTAAATTTTTGGAATTTTTTCGTTTTAATCAGATAATCCTACACTAATTTAAAATTTAGCTTTCAACTTGAGTATTTTGATATATTTCCATATTTATATATAAGATATGTTTTAAAGTATTTTTAAATATGAGGAAAAACTTCTACCTAAAATGGAACACTCGTTGAAATTTATTAAAAAGAGGATTTATATAAATAGAATCACGGCATATGAAATTTACTTATATACCAATATATATTAGGGAAGAGGACTGGAATACTGAGTTTGGAATATTGAAAGATACCTTTGTAAGAATCGAAGACTCAAGCATAATTATATCAGGGAACACGAATGCTAGAATTGGTATGCAGCAAGAACCAAGGCAAAATGTATATATAATTTTGTGATGATAATAGGCTCATTGCACTAAATGAAAGAACAATTGGGGACGAGGAAGGCAATTTTACTTATATCAGCACAACTGGATCTTCGGTTAATGACGTTGCCGCGGTACCACTGGATGTACTTAAAACCATGAAGAGATTTTTTATTGAGGACAAAATATGGTCCGATCACTTTCCCCTATATATTGAAATGGATGTCAAACAAAATCGAAAACAACAAAACCATTGAGCCTTTTTCAAAGTTGAAATGGAAGGATCGTGAAAAAGACCGATATTAAAGAAATTTGAATAGATAATTGTTGGATGCAGGAAATAGTATAAACAATTTAATGGATCTTGTAAATATAGTAAAAAATGCAGTCCCAACACCAAGGAAAAAGAGCTTATCGAAATACAAAAGCAAGTGGATTAATTATGATTGTGAAAAAGCAAGAAGTCGATCTTTTGAGTGTCTCCAAAACTTTAGAATAACAGATACAGTAGAGGATAGGAAAATATAATTTAATGAGGTAAAATCATATAAAGATCTCTGTAAACGAAGTAAAATTGAATTTTTCAGAAATCTGGAACAAAAAATAAGCCAAACTTCTGATCCCCAGGAATGGTGGAAGCTAGCTAGACAAATAAGAGGTCAAGACTTTAAAATAAGTACAAGTATATCACCACACGATTTCAAAATATATTTTAGTGCTCTACTAAACCAACCACTTATTGCAAAAGATATTCAGTACGCTATATTTCGCCAGACAGATCAAGATATGGACCGATATATTGATGTATTACAAAACACAAAGTATAACAAAGCTCCAGGGATAGATAGGTTGCCTTATGAATTCAACAAGAATGCATCAAACGAGTTTCTAGAAGAAATGACGACAATATATAATAAAGTGTTTAACACTGGTCAAGTAGATGACATTTCAAACTAAACGGTTACATTCCCAATACAAACAAGTAAAAAGGCGTTAAGTTCGGCCGGGCTGTACTTTGGATACCCACCACCTCGGGTATATATGTAAATCACCTTTCATCAAAATTCGGTGAAAATGTCATACCTTATACTCATATACCTCATACCGATCTGAACTATATACGACACGGATTTCGAAAAGCCAAACATAAGTCGCTGTGTCAAATTTCAGTGAAATCGGATTATAAATGCTCCTTTTATGGGGCCAAGACTTTAAATCGAGATATCGGTCTACATGGCACCTATATCCAAATCTGAACCGATTTGGGCCAAGTTGCATAAACATGTCGAAGAGCCTAACACAAAGCACTGTCCCAAATTTCGTCGAAATCGGACAATAAGTGCCTCTTTTATGGTCCCAAAACCTTAAATCGAGAGATCGGTCTATATGGCAGCTATATGCAAATCTGGACTGATCTGGGCAAAATTTAAGAAGGACGTCGAAGAGCCTAACCAAACTCACTGTCTCAAATTTCAGCGACATCGGACAATAAATGCGTCTTTTATGGCCCCAAAACCTAAAACCTATCGGTCTATATGGCAGCTATATCCAAATCTGGACCGATCTGTGCGATATTGCAGAAGTATGTCAAGGGGCTTAACATAACTCACTGTTCCAAATTTCGGCGACATCGGACAATAAATGAGCATTTTATGGGCCCAAAACCATAAATCAAGAAATCGGTCTATATGGCAGCTATATCTAAATCTGAACCGATCTGGACCAAATTGAAGAAATATGTCAAAGGGCCTAACACAACTCCCTGTCCCAAATTTCAGCAAAATCGGATAATAAATGTGGCTTTTATGGGCCTTAGACCCTAAATCGGAGGATCGGTCTATATGGCAGCTATATCCAAATCTGGACCGATCTGAGCCAAATTGACGAAGGATGTCGAAGGGCCTAACACAACTCACTGCCCCAAACTTCAACAAAATCGGATAATAAATGTGGCTTTTATGGGCCTAAGACCCAAAATCGGAGGATCGGTCTATATGGGGGCTATATCAAGATATAGTCCGATATAGCCCATCTTCGAACTTAACCTACTTATGGACAAAAAAAGAATCTGTGCAAAATTTCAGCTCAATATCTCTACTTTTAAAGACTGTAGCGTGATTTCAACAGACAGACGGACGGACATGTCTAGATCGTCTTAGATTTTTACGCTGATCAAGAATATATATACTTCACAGGGTCGGAAATGGATATTTCGATGTGTTGCAAACGGAATGACAAAATGAATATACCCCCATCCTTCGGTGGTGGGTATAAAAAAGGAAATACTGGCACACCGGGCAACTACAGGGAAATATTGTTTATGAACACAATTTCAAAGCTATTGACGGAAGTCTTAAATGCACGAATTGCTGGTTTCAGAACAAGCTATTCAACAGGGGGCAATATATTCAACTTGTCGTCTATAATTCACCTGAAATTGGCAGAGAAGAAAAAGGTGTGTGCCTTTTTTGTCGACTTTTCCGCGGCTTTTGACAGGGTATCAAGAAACCTTTTGATATATAAATTGCATACTGCAGGAATGTGCACCAAAATAGTGAATATGATAAAGACTCTATACCAAAATATAAAATCTGTTGTGTGGACAGGCAATGATTTATCTGAACACTTCATTACGTATTCAGGCGTGAGGCAAGGATGTGTATTATCTCCGCAACTTTTCACTTTTTATTTAAATGATCTTCATGACTTGCTGGAAGGCGGTCTAATGTTGGAGGACCTCAATATGCAAACGATATAGTTATATTGGCAGAAGAGAGAGAGAGAGGTATTGAAAAATATGATATTTACCTTGAAGAGTATTGTATGCAATGGAATCTTCTGGTAAATCTGAATATTTTTATTTTTACTAGTTATACTAACACCCACGATGTCATTCACAAAACATGTTGAAAAAAGGAATAGATTATCCAAAAGATGTATTAATTCAACGTGGAAAGCACTGAAAAACCGACCACAGGTTACCCTTTTGTCAAAGTGGAGAATTTTTTAGGGTGTATGCAGATCCTCGCAGTCGTATGCTGCTCAAATATGGTGCTACTCCTGGTTTGAGGAGATGGACAAGCTTCAAAGGTTAAAGGACTCTTAAACTCTCTGATTTTATTGTCGTTAGAAACCGATACAGTTGACAATCAAATCTACACGCTACAAATGCATATAAATTATATTTCCAATGCGCTGTATCTATATGGAAACGAAAGACTGCCTCATAAACTAGCTTTGAACGAATAGAAAATAGAAAAAATTTTCTGGGCCGAAGCATTAGTAAGAGCGAATCAAATATCTCAACTGATAATATAATAACAACTGCAAAAGAATCAAATATAACAACTAGTGCATTGATACAAGAACTCAAGTTACGAAATTATTTGGAAACAAGTATTAAAAGCGTGCTAAGTTCGGCCTGGCCGAATCTTATATACCCTCCACCTTGGATCGCATTTGTCGAGCTCTTGCCACGGTATCTCTTTTTAGGCAGACAAAGGATAAAAGAAACGAATTGCTATTTTATTGGAACAATATCAAGTAATGGTTCATTTCGGACCATAATTGAACTGAATAGTAGTAGTCATTGTGCAAAATTTCAGCCAAATCTAGTAAGAATTGCGCACTTTAGGGGCTGAAGAAGTAAAATAGGGAGATCGGTTTATAGGGGAGCTGTATTAGGGTATAAACCCATTCATGCCATATTCGACACATATATCAAAGGTCATGAGAGAAGCAGTTGTACATAATTCCAGCCAAATCGGGCAATACTTGCGCCCTTTAGAGGCTCACGAAGTCAAGAACCCATATTGGTTTATATTGCAGCTATGTCAGGTTATGCACCGATTTGAACTATTCTTAGCACAGTCGTTGAAAGTCATAACAAAACCCCTCATGCAAAATTTCAGCTAAATCTGATAATAATTGCGCCCTCTAGTGGACCAAGAAGTCAAGACCCCAGATCGGTTTATATGGCAGCTACATCAGGTTATGGACCGATTTGAACCATTCTTAATACTGTTGTTGGAAGTCATAACAAAACATATCGTGCAATATTTCAGCCAAATCGGATAAGAATTTTTCCCTTTAGAGGCTCAAGAAGTCAAGATCCCTGATCGGTTTATATGGCAGCTATATCAAAACGTGGATCGATATAGCCCATTAACAATTCCAACCGACCTATACTAATAAGAACTATTTGTGCAAGATATCAAGCGGCTAGCTTTACTCCTTCGAAAGTTAGCGTGCTTTCGACAGATAGACGGACGGACGGACAGACATGGCTAGTTCGACTTAAAATGTCATAACGATCAAGAATATATATACATTATGGGGTCTTAGACGAATATTTCGAGGAGTTACAAACAGAATGACGGAATTAGTATACCCCCATCCTATGTTGGAGGGTATTAAAATTAATCGAGCTCTAACAAGCGAAACCCGTTACTACAGATTTTTAAATTACAATGTTGGCGTAGATTACATGAAAGATTTCTATAATCTGGATAAAATTTCCATTATAATGAGAACCAGAGCGTATATACTGCCATTAAATGCCAACTCTTAACCGAGCGGTTAGTACATAGTGTGCCTTATGTAACACAGAGCTTAATGAAATTATTCAACATTTCATTGCAATATGCCCAATTATGAGAGAATTAAGGATTAGATATTAAGGAAAGAGTCAATTAGAAGAAGGAGAGCCAATTAGATTATTAAATGGTGAAGCATATAGTAACTGTGAAAAATTTTATAATTATGTTTTATGTTGTACAGAAAATAAATAATTCACGACTTGTTTCGAAATTACGAAAAATGTTTTATCTATTTCATAAATATTTGAAAAAATACACTATATTTTTTTTATGTAAAAAACTTAGCAGAAGAAACTCAATTGATAATTGGTTGTGACAGACAACTCTTAGTTACATAGTCGATATGGTATTCTTATAATTAGTTTAAAATTTTAATAATATAATCTTTGCAAATACTACCATAACTAGTAAAATTATTTTAGTTATTTGTAAAAGAAAACAAGTAAAAGCGTGCTAAGTTCGGCAGGGCCGAATCTTATATACCCTCCACCATGGATCGCATTTGTCGAGTTCTTTTCCGGGCATCTCTTCTTTGGGAAAAAAGGATATAAGAAAAGATTTCCTCTGCTATTAGAGCGATATCAAGATATGGTCCGGTTTGGACCACAATTAAATTATATGTTGGAGGCCTGTGTAAAATGTCAGCCAATTCGAATAAGAATTGCGCCCTTTGGGGGCTCAAGAAGTAAAATAGTGAGATCGATTTATCAGGCAAATCGGATAATAATTACGACCTCTAGAGGCTCAAGAAGTCAAGATCCCAGATCGGTTTATATGACAGCTATATCAGGTTATGGACCGATTTGAACCATACTTGACAAAGTTGTTGGATATCATAACAAAACACGACGCGCCAAAATTCATTCAAATCGGATAAGAATTGCGCCCTCTAGAGGCTCAAGATGTCAAGACCCAAGGTCGGTTTATATGACAGCTATATCAGGTTATAGACCGATTTGAACCATTCTTGGCATAGTTGTTGGATATCATGACAAAACACGTCGTGCGAAATTTCATTGCAATCGGATAAGAATTGCGCACTCTAGAGGCTCTAGAAGTCAAGACCCAAGATCGGTTTATATGTCAGCTATATCAGGTTATGGACCGATTTGAACCATACTTAGCACAGTTGTTGGATATTATAACAAAACACGTCGTGAAAAATTTCATTCCAATCGGATAAGAATTGCGCACTCTAGAGGCTCAAGAAGTCAAGACCCAAGATCGGTTTATATGGCAGCTATATCAGGTTATGAACCGATTTGAACCATACTTAGCACAGTTGTTGGATATTATAACAAAACACGTAGTGCCAAAATTCATTCAAATCGGATAAGAATTGCGCCCTCTAGAGGCTCAAGAAGTCAAGACCCAAGATCGGTTTATATTGCAGCTATATCAGGTTATGAACCGATGTGAACCATACTTGGCACAGTTATTGGATATCGTAGCATAACACGTCGTGCAAAATTTCATTCAAATCGGATAAGAATTGCGCACTCTAGAGGCTCAGGAAGTCAAGACCCAAGATCGGTTTATATGGCAGGTATATCAGGTTATGTACCGATGTAAACAATACTTGGCACAGTTGTTGGATATCATAACAAAATACTACGTGCCAAAATTCATTCAAATTGGATAAGAATTGCGCCCTCTAGAGGCTTTAGAAGTCAAGACCCAAGATCGGTTTATATGGCAGCTATATCAGGTTATGGACCGATTTGAACCATACTTAGCACAGTTGTTGGATATTATAACAAAACACGTCGTGCAAAATTTCATTCCAATCGGATAAGACTTGCACACTCTAGAGGCTCAAGAAGTCAAGACCCAAGATCGGTTTATATGACAGCTATATCAAAACATGGACCGATATGGCCCATTTACAATACCAACCAACCTACACTAATAAGAAGTATTTTTGCAAAATTTCAAGCGCCTAGCTTAACTCCTTCGGAAGTTAGCGTGCTTTCGACAGACAGACGGACGGACGGACAGACGGACGGACGGACAGACGGACGGACATGGCTAGATCGAAATAAAATGTCGCGACGATCAAGAATATATATACTTTATGGGGTCTCAGACGAATATTTCGAGTAGTTACAAACAGAATGACGAAATTAGTATACCCCCATCTTATGGTGGAGGGTATAATTATAAGAATGAATAAACTACTACTAAACACTCGTTGATTTTCCAATAAATTCACGACAAATCACGCATTCGGAAGACTTGAAAGAAGGAAAAATCCGTCTGCAATTTTTGAACGAACAGTAATATATTTATACAAGTAAAAGCGTGCTAAGTTCGGCCGGGCCGAATCTTATATACCCTCCACCATGGAGCGCATTTGTCAGTTCTTTTCCCGGGGTCTCAGACGAATATTTCGAGTAGTTACAAACAGAATGACGAAATTAGTATACCCCCCATCTTATGGTGGAGGGTATAATTATAAGAATGAATAAACTACTACTAAACACTCGTTGATTTTCCAATAAATTCACGACAAATCACGCATTCGGAAGACTTGAAAGAAGGAAAAATCCGTCTGCAATTTTTGAACGAACAGTAATATATTTATACAAGTAAAAGCGTGCTAAGTTCGGCCGGGCCGAATCTTATATACCCTCCACCATGGAGCGCATTTGTCAGTTCTTTTCCCGGCATCTCTTCTTAGGCAAAAAATGATATAAGAAAAGAAAGAAAGAAAAAACCTGCTATTAGAGCGATATCAAGATATGATCCGGTTTAGACCACAATTAAATTATATGTTGCAGACCTGTGTAAAATGTCAGCCAATTCGAATAAGTATTGCGCCCTTTGGGGGCTCAAAAAGTAAAATAGAGAGATCGATTTATATGGGAGCTGTATCGGGCTATAGACCGATTCAGACCATAATAAACACGTATGTTGATGGTCATGAGAGGATCCGTCGTACAAAATTTCAGGCAAATCATCAGAATTTCGCTCTCTAGAGGCCCAAGAAGTCAAGACCCAATATAGGTTTATATGGCAGCTACATCAGGTTATGGACAAAACACGTGGTGCAAAATTTCATTCTAATCGAATAAGAATTGCGCACTCTAGAGCCTCAAGAAGTCAAGACCCAAGATCCGTTTATATGACAGCTATACCAGGTAATGGCCCGAATTGAACCATACTTAGCACAGTTGTTAGAAGTGATACTAAAACACTATGTGCAAAATTTGAGTCTAGTCGGATGAGAATTGCGCCCTCTAGAGGCTCAAGAAGTCAAGACCCAATATCGGTTTATATGACAGCTATATCAGGTTATAGACCGATTTGAACCACACTTGGCACAGTTATTCGATATCATAACAAAACACGTGGTGCAAAATTTCATTCCAATCGGATAAGAATTGCGCACTCTAGAGGCTCAAGAAGTCAAGACCCAAGATCGGTTTATATGGCAGGTATATCAGGTTATGTACCGATGTAAACAATACTTGGCACAGTTGTTGGATATAATAACGAAACACGTCGTGCACAATTTCATTCCAATCGGATAAGAATTGCGCACTCTAGAGGCTCAGGAAGTCAAGACCCAAGATCGGTTTATATGGCAGGTATATCAGGTTATGTACCGATGTAAACAATACTTGGCACAGTTGTTGGATATCATAACAAAACACGTCGTGCAAAATTTCATTCCAATCGGATACGAATTGCGCACTCTAGAGGCTCAAGAAGTCAAGACCCAAGATCGGTTTATATGGCAGCTATATCAGGTTATGGACCGATTTGAACCATACTCGGCACAGTTTTTGAATGTTATAACAAAACACGTCGTGCAAAATTTCATTCCAATCGGATAAGAATAGCGCCCTCTAGAGGCTCAAGAAGTCAAAACCCAAGATCGGTTTATATGGCAGCTATATCAAAACATGGACCGATATGGCCCATTTACAATACCAACCGACCTACACTAATAAGAAGTATTTGTGCAAAATTTCAAGCGGCTAGCTTTACTCCTTCGGAAGTTAGCGTGCTTTCGACAGACAGACGGACGGACGGACGGACAGACGGACGGACATGGCTAGATCGACATAAAATTTCACGACGATCAAGAATATATATACTTTATAGGGTCTCAGACGAATATTTCGAGTAGTTACAAACAGAATGACGAAATTAGTATACCCCCCATCTTATGGTGGAGGGTATAAAAATCTGAAACGAAACAGAGAGAAGTTATTTCTTAGATGGTATGCAAAATGTCGGTACCCTAGAAGGCGGAATCATATTTGCGGGTCATCAGTTTAGGTCATCACCTACAAAATTTGTTGCAATGTGTAATGTTAATTTATAGTCCGTTTTCGAAAATTTTATGTTTGTTGAAAATAGTTTCTTAATACCTATAAAATACATTATATTTTATGCCAAACATCTCTAAATGTTATGAAGTTATTCTACTTATAAAATTATTTTTACCGAGGCTGACCTCGTATTTTGTTTTGATTGATTTGCGATGAAATTTGTGAAAAGAAATTGAACTAAAAATTTAGATTGTTAACAAAATGTACTATAATTTTGATGTATCATATTACCATGTCCGGTTGTACTGTCAAAAGTTATGCGCAAAATAATAAAAACCACCAGTAAGAAATGGCAAAAGCTGGGCCGTGCCGACTTTATAATAACCTACCCTACACTTACCTTATAAGTACAAAGTTAGAGCTAGATCTAATTCTGAAACAACTTTGATGGACTTCGGCGGATGTTTTCAGATGGGTTACTAAACAATCCATTTCAAATTTCAAGCAAATATTAAATAAACTACTTTCGAATAAAGTTGAACTTTATATGGCGCTAAAGACATTTTTATTGGTTTTTAGTTAATGTATAACGGGTTGGTTAAACTTTAGCTAAATGAAATTAAACTATTCTTTATTCGGTGCATATGATGATCCATTGTGTACTTTCATTTTGTCGAAATCGAATGAAAAATTTTCAATTAATTGCCTTAAGACTTTAAGTCTGGAGATCGGTCTATATAGCGGCTATATATAATTAAATTCGATTTAATGAGATCAGAAAGTAAGGTTTGTATACAAAGAATAGTAAATCATCAATAATTGTTTGGAAAATGTGTGTATACCCAAGATATTTACAAAATTATAAATAGCCAATTAAATACCAAAAAGGCATTTACTGGATATGAATTAATTACCAATTTATTGCCTCAAGACTTTAAGTCTGGAGATCGGTCTATGTGGAGGATATACATATATAGCTTAAATCCGATTTTACAAGATCAGAAGGTCAAGTTTATATACAAAGAATACGAAGTCATCAAAAATTGTTTTTAAAACTTTGTTATACCCAAGATATCTGCAAAATTACAAATACCCGGGTATTTACCCAATTTACCGGGTAAATAACTTTTGGGTATTTACCCATCGCCCATCTCTGTGAGTCAAATAAATAACATTATGAGTAAAAGAAATAATATCCATTTGCATTTAAATACAGTTCCTGATCATTCCGGGCTAGAAGCGTTTATCAGATAATTAAGGTAAAATGTTTTATTTGTTCTTAGAGTACATATATAATATTTTGTTGACTTTTCATTGCTAGTTTTTTAATTCGGATTTGTAAATATACCTTTACACCACATCTTTTTTGTACAGCCTTAAATAAACTAAAATAAGGAACATGTAATGCCTATACGTATTTAATCATTACTCACGAAATAACTAACACAATATCGTTTGTGTTCTTCTTCTCCCTAAAAAAATATGTATTTTTCGTTAAAATAATATTTTGCACGCATAGTTGATATAATCGCTGTTAATTAACGTAAATGAAAATATTTTATTTTCGTTATTTATTCCAGGCAATTGATTCACTGATAATCGATAGTAAAATGTATCTAAATTTCGTTTGAGTTAAAATCACAGTAGACTGTCACAAAAAACTGTTGATTTGGTCCGTAATAGGTACTTTATTAATTATTCGTTCCGAACTATTTGTAATGACGAATAAGCAACAACCACATAAGGGCAAACGAATAAGCATTTTTAGTGTACTAAATTTTTTTGTATTTGTTGTTATTTGTAAATAATACGAAAACTGAATTATTTACATATATCTTATTTTTATACCCTCCACCATATTATGAGGGGTATACTAATTTTGTCATTCTGTTTGTAACTACTCGAAATATTCGTCTGAGACCCCATGAAGTATATATATATATATGTATATTGCCCAAAGGGTAATTGTGGATTTTTCATATAGTCGGTCAGTTATCAGTGTCAGTGTCAGTTATCAGCTGTTACTTTTAACTTGCTTTAGAAAAAAAGTGTAAAAAAAGTATATTTGATTAAAGTTCATTCTAAGTTTTATTAAAAATGCATTTACTTTCTTTTAAAAAATCCGCAATTACTTTTTGGGCAACCCAATATATTCTTGATCGTCGCGACATTTTATGTCGATCTAGCCATGTCCGTCCGTCTGTCTGTCGAAAGCACGCTAACTTCCGACGAAGTAAAGCTAACCGCTTGAAATTTTGCACAAATACGTCTTATTAGTGTAGGTCGGTTGGTATTATAAATGGGCCATATCGGTCCATGTTTTGATATAGCTGGCATGTAAACCGATCTTGGGTCTTGAATTCTTGAGCCTCTCAAGTGCACAATTCTTATCCGATTGGAATGAAATTTTGCACGACGTGTTTCGTTATGATGTCCAACAACTGTACCAAGTATGATTCAAATCGGTTCATAACCTGATATAGCTGTCATATAAACAGATCTGGGGACTTGACTTCTTGAGCTTCTTGAGGGCGCAATTCTTTTTCGATTTGGCTGAAATTTTTCATGAAGTATTTTATTATGGCTTTCAACAATTGTACCGAATAAGGTTTAAATCGGTTCATATCCTGCTATAGCTGCCAAAATAAACCGATCTGGGATCTTGACTTCTTGAGCCTCTAGAGGTCGCAATTATTATCTGATTTGCCTGAAATTGTACGACGTATCTTCTCGTGGCCATCAACATACGTGTTTATTATGGTCTGAATCGGTCTATAATCTGATACAGCTCCCATATACATCGATCTCTCCATTTTCCTTCTTGAGCCCCCAAAGCGCAATTCTTATTCGAATTGGATGACATTTTACACAGGTCTGCAACATATAATTGAATGGTTGTCCGTAACGGACCATATCGTGATATCGCTCTAATAGCAGAGCAAATCTTTTCTTTTATCCTTTTTATACCCACCACCGAAGGATGGGGGTATATTCATTTTGCCATTCCGTTTGCAACACATCGAAATATCCGTTTCCGACCCTATAAAGTATATATATTCTTGATCAGCGTAAAATCTAAGACCATCTAGACATGTCCGTCCGTTTGTCCGTCTGTCTGTTGAAATCACGCTACTGTCTTTAAAAATAGAGATATTGAGCTGAAATTTTGCACAGATTCTTTTTTTGTCCATAAGCAGGTTAAGTTCGAAGATGGGCTATATCGGGCTATATCCTGATATATTGGGTTACCCAAAAAGTAATTGATTTTTTAAAAGAAAGTAAATGCATTTTTAATAAAACTTAGAATGAACTTTAATCAAATATACTTTTTTACACTTTTTTCCAAAGCAAGCTAAAAGTAACAGCTGATAACCGACAGAAAAAAGAATGCAATTACAGAGTCACAAGCTGTGAAAAAATTTGTCAAGGCCGATAGTCGGCGTTGAAAAATCCGCAATTACTTTTTGGGCAACCCAATAGCTCCCATATAGACCGATCCTCCGATTTATGGTGTTTGGCCCATAAAAGCCACATTTATCATCCGATTTTGCTGAAATTTGGGACAGTGAGTTGCATTAGACTCTTCGACATCATTTTTCAATTTGGTCTAGATCGGTTCAGATTTGGATATCGCTCCCATATAGACCGATTTCTTGATTTATGGTTTTGGGCCCATAAAATGCTCATTTATTGTCGGATGTCGCCGAAATTTGGGACAGTGATTTAAGTTGAGCCCCTTGACAAACTTCTGCAATATCGCACAGATCGGTATAGATTTGGATATAGCTGCCATATAGACCGATATATAGGTTTTGGGGCCATAAAAGACGCATTTATTGTCCGATGTCGCTGAAATTTAAGACAGTGAGTTTGGTTAGGCTCTTCGACGTCCTTCTTCAATTTTGCGCAGATCGGTCCAGATTTGAATATAGCTGCCATATAGACGGATCTCTCGATTTAAGGTTTTGTTCCCATAAAAGATGCATTTATTGTACGATTTCTCCGAAATTTGGGACAGTGCTTTGTGTTAGGCTCTTCGACATTTTTATGCAACTTGGGTCAAATCGGTCCAGATTTGAATATAGCTGCCATGTAGACCGATATCTCGATTTAAAGTCTTGGCCCCATAAAAGGAGCATTTATAATCCGATTTCACTGAAATTTGACACTGTGACTTATTTTAGGATTTTCGACATCCGTGTCGTATATGGTTCAAATCGGTTTATTTTTGGATATAGCTAGTGTACTTATTAGTATTTGGTCCAAATCGGAACATATTTTGATATAACTGATATGGGACATAAGGTATGAAATTTTCACCGAATTTTGATGAAAGGTGTTTTACATATATACGCGAGGTGGTGGGTATCCAAAGTTCGTTCCGGCCGAACTTAACGCCTTTTTCCTTGTTTTTCTTAAGAATAGATGCCGGGAATAGAACTCGAGAAATGCGATCCATGGTGGAGGGTATATAAAATTCGGCCCGGCCGAACATAGCACGCTTTTACTTGTTTTTGACTCAAATGTTTGAAAGTAGGACAAACTTTTAGTCAGTACAGAAAACCACATTCAGAGGCCATAAAGTAGGTAGAAGCAATTCATCTCCTTGAGGACCTCTTCATATAGCATAAATGTTGATTACAATACAAATTTTCTGAATAACCAATATCGAAAATCGAATCGAAATCATTTACGGCAAAGAACGGCGTTAAAATTGAATATAGTATTTGGATTCGTCAAAGGCTGATGGCAAAATAATTTATTGTCCACTACTTGTTTTTGAAGATTTCATCTTTGAGTAAATTTCAACAAATTCGCTTTCACTTTTCATCACTGATATATGTTCAGATTCAGTTTTTATGCAAATATATATGTTTTTGCAACCAATAATTAATTGTCAATTTCCAAACCGTAATTAATTATTGTCAGTTTCAAAGACTATGGTTGATTTTGATTTATGAACGACATCTCTTCCAATTTGAACAAATGACGCGTGACTGAAGAAACAAATCAAATATCAAGCCGTGAATAAAAAACGACGGAAACATTCAAAAGAAACAGTAGTTCATAGAAAGGAATTGACATACATGACACAACTGATGATGAAAGAGCAACCACGCTGAGGCTGTTGAAAGTGGTCTAAGACTACTACTGTTAATGCTTTAGGCATTTGGTAGTCTTTAGCACGAATGGACTACAAAAGCTAGATACTATAGCACAACGTCAAGGACAGGGATATAATCAATTGAAAATTAAACTTACACACACACGCAGATATATAGAACAGAGCAGGCTGCTGTAAAAATGTTCATTTATACTCGTATCACGGCCTGCCGTTGGCTGAAGGTTGACACCAAACACAATTCGCCACGACACAAAGTGTTTCACACATAATTAAAAACCCAAATAATTCGGCTACAACAATGCATAGAGATGCGCTAGGAAGTACAGTGGTTACAAAGAGGATTGTCAATAAACTCATTTGTCAATTTGTCAAAAAAGGGAGGAAATATATAAAATGGGATGTGCTGTGCGTCGAAGGCGCGTCCTTGGGATGTGCAATAAAATTTCGGCAATTAAAAGCAGTAAAGTCATAAAAATCGCCAGACAATGAGAATAAAAATTGACTCGTTGATGAGTAGTCAGCCAGGAGATTCGCCTTCTAAGGGTTAGACAAAAATGAATGACAATCGTAAATCATTCTAAAACTAAGCACAGCAGTTGCAATAGTAAACGGTCCTTTCTCGCATGGTATGTAGTCAAGGATGCAAGACAATATGGCTATTGCTAAATCGAATTGAGAAGACAAGACCACCAAGGAAAAATAATCAACCTTGATTGACCACATTTTCTTTTTCCTCTTACTGATATCTAGCACGTACTCTACCAACAGCCCATAGGCATATCCATAACACCAAATAATAAAACTAAGTGACCAGTCTGGCCTTTGTTTCCCAAACATCCTTGAAGCTATTGTTTTGAAACAAGATGTTTTCTTTCCTTTTTCGTAATACAGAAGGTTTTTTGTAATGAATTTCATGCCTCATAATTTTACATTTACTTCCCCAACTAAGTAGCTAAATTGCCAGACAAAAAGAGGCACAAACACACTCAAGCGCTTAACACATCTCTTAGCAAATATTTCACATATCCTGGCTTGATGTTTTGGATAATATGTGTGAATTCATGTTTTGTTACAGGGCTATTGTCCTTTTTCATCATAATGTACAAAACCCGTCAGACCTTGGATGTGTGATTGTCAAACCCACCACATTGGTGTGTCTCGTCCGCACAAGGGGAAAAAATAAAAATTTCATTATTTTTAATTAGCATACATGGACATATCGAAAAAGGGTATGGACGAATAAAGGAAACAAGGACTAACGGCCGCTTTATCAAACACACTTCGTGCCATAAAAAATCGTTCGTTTTATGATTCTTTGGTTTTTGCTTTTCTTGGGGTTTCTTTAGTGCCTTTGTTTGCACATACCCAAAGGGTAGTCTTGCTGTTGCAGTCTTAAGTGTTTTGATGCTCTTTGGGTCTATAAAGAGATGACGCAGCAAAGAAACAAAAGTCTTAAGTTGTTAAATGAAAGGACACGTATTCACACTTAGTGATGTTAGTGATTGCCAGATCAACCAAGAAACAAACAAACTGTGAATTTCAAAGATGTAGCCAATTTCTTTATATATAGAGGGAAGAATATTGGAATTAACAAACAGTTATAGCCCGGTTCGGACTGAATATGAGCGGATAGTGGAATACTCCGTTGGTATACGAGGTAGCTACAACTGCAGTCGCTTACAATCAATGGTTTTGTTGGTTGTACCCTTGCAAAAAATTCTCCAAAAAACGAAATCTCCTATCGTTGGAAAGACCGATCTCTATACATAGAAGACCGTTTTGGATCTCTAGAATGGCGGGTGAATTGGAACAATAGAAGACCAACATTACCAAGCGCGATGGAATGGCATGGTACAAAAATATAATTTAGCTGAGGATTTGTGGTTAGTTGGAGACTGTAATACCTTGTCTCCAGATTTACTGGAGTGAATAAAAGACTAGCACGACAAGTGATATATGATTTGGAATATTTTTTATACCCTCCACCATAAGATGGGGGGTATACTAATTTCGTCATTCTGATTGTAACTACTCGAAATATTCGTCTGAGACCCCATAAAGTATAAATATTCTTGATCGTCGTGAAATTTTATGTCGATCTAGCCATGTCCGTCCGTCCGTCCGTCCGTCTGTCTGTCGAAAGCACGCTAACTTCCGAAGGAGTAAAGCTAGCCGCTTGAAATTTTGCACAAATACTTCTTATTAGTGTAGGTCGGTTGGTATTGCAAATGGGCCATATCGGTCCATGTTTTGATATAGCTGCCATATAAACCGATCTTGGGTCTTGACTTCTTGAGCCTCTAGAGTGCGCAAATCTTATCCGATTGGAATGAAATTTTGCACGACGTGTTTTGTTATGATATCCAACAACTGTGCTAAGTATGGTTCAAATCGGTCCTTAACCTGATATAGCTGCCATATAAACCGATCTTGGGTCTTGACTTCTTGAGCCTCTAGAGTGCGCAATTCTTATCCGATTGGAATGAAATTTTGCACGACGTGTTTTGTTATGATATCCAACAACTGTGCCAAGTATGGTTCAAATCGGTGCATAACCTGATATAGCTGCCATATAAACCGATTTAGGGTCTTGACTTCTTGAGCCTCTAGAGTGCGCAATTCTTATCCGATTGGGATGAAATTTTGGCACGACGTGTTTTGTTACGATATCCAACAACTGTGCCAAGTATGGTTCAAATCGGATTATAACCTGATATAGCTGCCATATAAACCGATCTTGGGTCTTGACTCCTTGAGCCTCTAGTGCGCAATTCTTATCCGATTGGAATGAAATTTTGCACGACGTGTTTTGTTATTATATCCAACAACTGTGCCAAGTATGGTTCAAATCGGTTCATAACCTGATATAGATGCCATATAAACCGATCTGGGGTCTTGACTTCTTGTGCCTCTAGAGGGCGCAATTCTTATCCAATTTGAATGAATTTTGGCACGTAGTATTTTGTTATGATATCCAACACTTGTGCCAAATATAGTTCAAATCGGTTCATAACCTAATATAGCTGTCATATAAACAGATCTTGGGACTTGACTTCTTGAGCTTCTAGAGGGCTCAATTTCTATCCGATTTGGCTGAAATTTCGCAAGACGTTTTTTATTGTTACTTTCAACAACTATGTCAAATAAAGTACAAGTCGGTTCATAACCTGATATAGCTGCCATATAAACCGATCTGGGATTTTGACTTCTTGAGCCTCTGGAGGTCGCAATTATTATCCGATTTGCCTGAAATTTTGTACGACGGATTCTCTCATGACCATTAACATACGTGTTTATTATGGTCTGAATGGGTCTAAGGGCCGATACAGCTCCCATTTACACAGGTCTCCAACATATAATTTAATTGTGGTCCAAACCGGACCATATCTTGATAATGCTCTAATAGCAGAGCAAATCTTTTCTTATATCCTTTTTTGCCTAAGAAGAGATGCCGGGAAAAGAACTCGACAAATGCGATCCATGGTGGAGGGTATATAAGACTCGGCCCGGCCGAACTTAGGACGCTTTTACTTGTTTAATGCATATCATCTCTCTGGAGGCCACCGTGGTGCAGAGGTTAGCATATCCGCCTATGACGCCAAACGCCTAGGTTCGAATCCCGGCGTGAACATTGGACAATTTATACGGCACGCCATTCGGACGTAGCAATAAAAAGAAGGTACTTTATCATTGAGTAAATATTAATCGGACTGCACGCATTGATATATATGAGATAAGTATCCCCTGTTCCTTAATGGAATGTTCATGGGAAAATTAGTTTAGTTAGTAGTTTTAAAGTGGAATATTGTGGCAGATCTTGGCTGAATATGAACGCGTGCTAAAATAACTCTTAAGGTTGTTACCAAACAATTTTCGCGTGAAATGTGTAAATTTATAATTTAATTCTCTTAAACAGTCCAATTCTGAAAACTCCCAGGTAGTTATAATAAACAAAAAGAAGTAAAAAACAAGTAAGTGCGTGCTAAGTTCGGCCAGGCCGAATCTTATATACCCTCCACCATGGATCGCATTTGTCGTGTTCTATGCGCGGTATCTCTTTTTAGGCAAACAAAGAATAAGAATAAGAACTGTTATGGTATTAAAACTATATCAAGTTATAGTCCGATTCGGAACATAAATGAATGCTGAACATTGTACAAGCCATTGTGTAATATTTCAGTTCATTCGGATAAGAATTGCGCCTTGTAAGGGCTCAAGAAGTCACATCGGGAGATCGCTTTATATGAGAGCTATATCAAGCTATTGATCGATTCAGACCATATAAGACACGTATGTTCAAAGTCATGAGAGAAGCCGTTGTACAAAATTTCTGCCAAATCGGATGAGAATTGCGCCCTCTAGAGGCTCAAGAAGTCAAGATCCCAGATTGATTTATATGGCAGCTGAATCAGGTAATATACCGTTTTGCGCCATACTTAACACAGTTATTGAAAGTCATAACAAAACACCTCATGCAAAATTTCAGCCAAATCGGACGAGAATTGCGCGCTCTATTGGACTCAAGAAGTCAAGATCCCTAATCAGTTAATATGACAGCTATACCAGATTATGAACCGATTTCAATCATACTTAACACAATTGTTGGAAGTGAGACCAAAACACCACGTGCAAAATATCAGTAAAATCGGACGAGAATTACGCCCTCTAATTTCAATTGTCAAATCGGACGAGAATTGCGTCCTCTAGAGGCTCAAGAAGTCAAGACGCAATATCGGTTTATATGGCAGCTATATCAAAACATGGACCGATATGGCCCATTTACAATACCAACCGACCTACACTAATAAGAAGTTTTTGTGCAAATTTCAAGCGGCTAGCTTTACTTCTTCGAAAGTTAGCGTGCTTTCGACAGACAGACGGACGGACGGACATGGCTAGATCGACTTAAAATGACATGACGATCAAGAATATATATACTTTTTGGGGTCTCAGACGAATATTTAGAGGTTTTACAAACAGAATGACGAAATTGGTATTCCCCAATCCTATGGTGGAGTGTATAATAAAGTAGTGGAAAACATTTTAAAGGTTGTTAAAAAAGTTTGCAAACATGGTTTGTGTTGCTTTTTTAATGTTTGGAGTCCACCGTGGGTCAGGGTTCAAATCCCGGCATGAACATCAACAAAATTTTCAGCTATTGTCCCTTACTAATAATGGCTACATTCGTAAGGTATCATGCCATGTTAAAAATTCTCTACCAAGTGGTGTCGATATACGGTACGCCGTTCGGACTCGGCATAAAAAAGGAGGTCCCTTATAATTGAGCTTAAACTTTAATCGGACTGCATTCAATAATATGAGAGAAGTATCCCCTGTTCCCTTATGTTCATGGGAAATTTAGTTTAGTTAGTAGTTTGTAATGTTTGTTTTACTTTTTGTATTTTAATAGTTTACAATTATTGCCTACAGCTAGTCATGATATTGCTATGTTGTAATAACAACTCTCTGTCTTCATCTACCAATCGTTGGCTAAAAAGAGATGCTGCCAGAGTGGTCTGGAAGACAGACAAATAGATTGGCGTTTTCTCTTGCCAAAAGGCATCTGAATCTACCGGATCGTTCTTGGGCTGAACTACTTTAGTGAGTAGTATAGAGCTTTGTTGGTCCTTCGTCCTCATGAATGCTGTGGTGGTCCTCCTGATACGCTGTTTTATCAAAAGGCCTACTTTTATGGAGCTAGTACTTGAAGATCTAATCAACATTTTCTGATGGCGGCCGCTTTTCTTGGTGGACGGCTGCTGGACATAGTGCTGCCGAAAAGCTTCTTTTGGATTTATTCCTACTCCTGTGGACTAAATAATGCCAAGTGTGGCGGCAAGCACATATTTTGATACCTATGTGTATTCATATACAAATTGTAGAATTCTCGTCTTTAATTGTCAATAAATGTGAAAAACTTTGAAAATTTTATATGGTGGGTAGATGACATATTTAAACCGGGAGAACCTAACAAAATAACAAATTGTTCGTAAATAGTAAGAAGTGGTATAATCTTATAAATAACAAGTCAAAGTGTGCTAAGTTCGGCCGGGCCGAATCTTGGGAACCCACCACCATGGATTCTGGTAAAAATTTATAGAAAATAAATGTAGTTGAAGGGTATAATTTTATTCTACATACCAAACTTCTGTCAAACAAGCAAAAACTAAAGTATCTAGGAACCCAACAAAGATGTTCACGAGACCGGTTTACAAGGGAGCTATATCAGGTTATAGACTGGTTTGGACCGTACTTGGCACAATTGTTGGAAGTCGGAACAGAACACCGTAAGCAAAATTTCAGCCAAAACAGACGAAAATTGCGGCTTGTAAGGACTCAAAAAGTCAAATCGGAAGATCGGTTTATATTGGGGCTATATCAGGTTATAGACCAATTTGGACCGTACATGGCACAATTGTTGAAAGTTTAAAGGGGCTGTGAGCATTCCAAGATCTACCGCTTTATTGTCATTGGCTAGAACAGACGTCTCAATCATTGTGTGCGTCATTACAAGTCACTGTCTAATCGGAAAACATGTTGACAGATTGAAGGTTGCCAAAAATTACTTTTGCAGAAGCTGTGAGGACATCGATGAAGAAGAGACAAGACCCACACTAGCAGTTAGAAAAAGTTCCACTTTAAGTTCTCATATCTTTGAGAACCTGTCTGATTGAGCGGATCTGTTCCTGTGGTATCACAATGGACGGAAACTTCTAAGTGAGTCTGATGCCAGACTGCCACTAAAGCCTAACCTGATATCGATAACGTTCTAAGAGTTTGTACTTTTCCAATTTAACCGCTGGCGTGTTTTAGAAACCCTTTTTACACACATAAATCATATTAAAACATTTTGTTAAATCAAAAGAAATACTTTATAATGGCGTCAATATTTTAAGTACAATGACAGGGAAATTTTGGCGCGGTGACACGAATACAAATATAACGCCGTCAATTCTAAATAGCCTACTTCGCCTGATACTAAATTGATACTGAATTGATACTAGATGGTATCAAAAATATTTGCCAATAATGCGGTTAAAATAATACCGGCCGGTATTGGCAAAGTGCCGACCACTTTCTATCACCGTAGAGGCTTCAGGTACTAGAGGTTGTAATTTGGAACGAAAACTACATTAATGCTCTCCAATAACCACAAGAAATGTAGCTCTACAATCCTAAATCATAACCCGCTTCCGATAACTCTTCAAAAGAAATCATATATATTAAGGTACATTCAGATAAGTCAAATATTCGACCCAGCTTGTTTTATCATTTCCGCCCAAAATATGTACATATATATCGTACATTCTTGATTTTGTATTCACATTAGACACATTTATTTGGCAAATTTTGTTTGTCCAAAATCAAATACAATAGTGTTAACCATTAGGTCAGAACAAGTAAAAGCGTGCTAAGTTCGGCCGGGCCGAATCTTATATACCCTCCACCATGGATCGCATTTGTCGAGTTCTCTTCCCGGCATCTCTTCTTAGGCAAAACAGGATTTAAGAAAAGATTTGCTCTGCTATTAGAGCGATATCAAGATAAGGTCCTGTTTGGACCACAATTAAATTATATGTTGGAGACCTGTGTAAAATGTCAGCCAATTCGAATAAGAATTGCGCTCTTTGTGAGCTCAAAAAGTAAAATAGAGAGATCGATTTATATGGGAGCTGTATCGGGCTTTGGTCCGATTCTGATCATAATAAACACGTATGTTGATGGTCATGAGAGAATCCGTCGTACAAAATTTCAGGCAAATCGGATAATAATTGCGACCTCTAGAGGCTCAAGAAGTCAAGATCCCAGATCGGTTTATATGGCAGCTATATCAGGTTATGAACCGACTTGTACTTTATTTGCCATAGTTGTTGAAAGTAACAATAAAAAACGTCTTGCGAAATTTCAGCCAAATCGGATAGGAATTACGCCCTCTAGAAGCTCAAGAAGTCAAGTCCCCAGATCTGTTTATATGACAGCTATATCAGGTTATGAACCGATTTGAACCATATTTGGCACAGTTGTTGGATATCATAACAAAATACTACGTGCCAAAATTCATTCAAATCGGATAGGAATTACGCCCTTTAGAGGCTCAAGAAGTCAAGACCCAAGATCGGTTTATATGACAGCTATAGAAGGTTATGGACCGATTTCAACCATACTTGGCACAGTTGTTGGATATCGTAACAAAACACGTCGTGCAAAATTTCATTCCAATCGGATAAGAATTGCGCACTCTAGAGGCTCAAGAAGTCAAGACCCAAGATCGGTTTATATGGCAGCTATATCAGGTTATGGACCGATTTGAACCATACTTGGCACAGTTGTTGGATATCATAACAAAACACGTCGTGCAAAATTTCATCCCAATCGGATAAGAATTGCGCATGCTAGAGGCTCAAGAAGTCAAGACCCAAGATCGGTTTATATGGCAGCTATATCAGGTTATGGACCGATTTAAACTATACTGGGCACAGTTGTTGAATATCATAGCAAAACGCTTCTTGCAAAATTTCATTCCAATCGGATAAGAATTGCGCACTCTAGAGGCTCAAGAAGTCAAGGCCCAAGATCGGTTTATATGGCAGCTATATCAAAACATGGACCGATATGGCCCATTTACAATACCAACCGACCTACACTAATAAGAAGTATTTGTGCAAAATTTCAAGCGGCTAGCTTTACTCCTTCGGAAGTTAGCGTGCTTTCGACAGACAGACGGACGGACGGACGGACGGACAGACGGACGGACATGGCTAGATCGACATAAAATTTCACGACGATCAAGAATATATATACTTTATGGGGTCTCAGACGAATATTTCGAGTAGTTACAAACAGAATGACGAAATTAGTATACCCCCCATCTTATGGTGGAGGATATAAAAACGCTTTTTATTATACCCTCCACCATAAGATGGGGGGTATACTAATTTCGTCATTCTGTTTGTAACTACTCGAAATATTCGTCTGAGACCCCATAAAGTATATATATTCTTGATCGTCGCGACATTTTATGTCGATCTAGCCATGTCCGTCCGTCTGTCCGTCCGTCCGTCCGTCCGTCCGTCCGTCCGTCCGTCCGTCCGTCCGTCTGTCTGTCGAAAGCACGCTAACTTCCGAAGGAGTAAAGCTAGCCGCTTGAAATTTTGCACAAATACTTCTTATTAGTGTAGGTCGGTTGGTATTGTAAATGGGCCATATCGGTCCATGTTTTGATATAGCTGCCATATAAACCGATCTTGGGTCTTGACTTCTTGAGCCTCTAGAGTGCGCAATTCTTATCCGATTGGAATGAAATTTTGCACGACGTGTTTTGCTATAATGTCCAATAACTGTGCCAAATATAGTTCAAATCGGTCCATAACCTGATATAGCTGCCATATAAACCGTTCTTGGGTCTTGACTTCTTGAGCCTCTAGTGTGCGCAATTCTTACCCGATCAGATTGAAAATTTGCACGATGTGTTTTGTTATGATATGCAACAACTGTGCTAAGTATGGTTCAAATCGGTCCATAACCTGATATAGCTGCCATATAAACCGATCTTGGGTCTTGACTTCTTGAGCCTCTAGAGTGCGCAATTCTTACCCGATCAGAATGAAATTTCGCACGACGTGTTTTGTTATGATACCCAACAAGTGTGCCAAGTATGGTTTAAATCGGTCCATAACCTGATATAGCTGCCATATAAACCGGTCTTGGGTCTTGACTTCCTGAGACTCTAGAGGGCACAGTTCTTATCCAATTTAAATGAATTTTTGCACAAAGTATTTGGTTATGATATCCAACAAATGTACCAAGTATGGTTGAAATCGGTTCATAACCTGATATAGCTGTCATATAAACAGATCTGGGGATTTGACTTCTTGAGCTTCTAGAGGGCGCAATTCCTATCCGATTTGGCTGAAATTTTGCATGACGTATTTTATTTTTACTTTCAACAACTGTGTCAAATAAGGTTCAAATCGGTTCATAACCTGATATAGCTGCCATATAAACCGATCTGGGATCTTGACTTCTTGACCCCTAGAGGTCGCAATTATTATCCGATATGCCTGAAATTTTGTACGACGGATTCTCTCATGACCATCAACAAACGTGTTTACTATGGTCTGAATCGGTCTATAGCCCGATACAGATCCCATATAAATCGTTCTCTCTATTTTACTTCGTGTGCCCCAATGGGCGCAATTCTTATACGAATTGGCTGAAATTTTACACAGGTCTCCAACATATAATTTAATTGTGGTCCGAACCGGACCATATCTTGATATCGTTTTAATAGCAGAGCAACTCTTTTCTTATATCCTTTTTTGCCTAAGAAGAGATGCCGGAAAAAGGACTCGACAAATGCGATCCATGGTGGAGGGTATATAAGATTCGGCCCGGCCGAACTTAGCACGCTTTTACTTGTTTGGCCTACATTCGATTGTATGTAAAATTTGTGTTTCCTTGTTTGATATTAAAATTTTGTAATTCAATCAAGCAAAGAAACACTACTTTTACATGTGAGGCAAATAAAAAGCCTTTTTATACCCTCCACCATAGAATGGGGGGTATACTAATTTCGTCATTCTGTTTGTAACTACTCGAAATATTCGTCTGAGACCCTATAAAGTATATATATTCTTGATCGTCGCGACATTTTATATCGATCTAGACATGTCCGTCCGTCCGTCCGTCTGTCTGTCGAAAGCACGCTAACTTCCGAAGGAGTAAAGCTAGCTGCTTGAAATTTTTCACAAATACTTTTTATTAGTGTAGGTCAGTTGGTATTGTAAATGGGCCTTATAGGTCCATGTTTTGATATAGCTGCCATGTAAACCGATCTTGGGTCTAGACTTTTTGAGCCTCTAGAGGGCGCAATTCTCATCCGATTTGACTGAAATTTTTCACATAGTGCTTTAGTATAACTTCTTATAACTGCGCTAAGTATAGTTCAAATCGGTTCATAACCTGGTATAGCTGTCATATAAACCGATCTTGGGTCTTGACTTCTTGAGCCTCTAGAGGGCGCAATTCGTATCCGATTTTACTGAAATTTTGCATATAGTGTTTTAGTATCACTTCTAACAACTGTGTTAAATATGGTTCAAATCGGTCCATAACCTGGTATAGCTGCCATATAAACCGATCTTGGGTCTTGACTTCTTGAGCCTCTCGAGAGCGCAATTCATACCCGATTGGAATGAAATTTTGCACGACGTGTTTTGTTATGATATCCAACAACGGTGCTAAGTATGGTTCAAATCGGTTCATAACCTGGTATAGCTGTCATATAAACCGATATTGGGTCTTGACTTCTTGAGCCTCTAGAGGTCGCAATTCGTATCCGATTTGCCTGAAATTTTGTATGACGGATTCTCTCATGACCATCAACATACGTGTTTATTATAGTCTGAATCGGTCTATAGCCCGATACAGCTCCCATATTAATCGGTCTCTCTATTTTACTTCTTGAGCCCCCAAAGGGCGCAATTCTTATTCGAATTGGCTGACATTTTACACAGGTCTCCAGCATATAATTTAATTGTGGTCCAAACCGGATCATATCTTGATATCGCTCTAATAGCAGAGCAAATCTTGTCTTATATCATTTTTTGCCTAAGAAGAGATGCCGGGAAAAGAACTCGACAAATGCGCTCCATGGTGGAGGGTATATAAGATTCGGCCTGGCCGAACTTAGCACGCTTTTACTTGTTTAGCTTATTGTTAACGTCATTTGATTTAATTTTGGGCAACCAAAATATGTCAAATAAATGTGCCTAATGTGTATGTACAAATGTACATTTTGACATATTTTGGGCTAAAATGAATAAAAAAGCTGGGTCAAATATTTGACAAATCTGAACGTACTTTTAGTAGTACATTTGTGTAAACTTCTGGCAGAATCCATTCGACTCATTCGAACTTAGCACGTTTTAACTTGTTTTGGAATTATTCGGCAACCATTACATAATCGAGTATGCACCAAAGATGTCCCATCCCTTTTTCGCCTTCTATTATCATAAAAAAATTTACATAAAAATTCGTTACCATCTACAGATAAAGAAACTCTTGTACACACACACACTAGAGAAGACACTTAATAACTTTTAACGGGGAGATTTTGCATGAGTGTATAAATTCATATATGAACAAATGCTCGAAAGGAAACGAAGCCAGCCATTGCCTGTAATAACATTTCTAATTTATGAGCTTATCAAAAGGATGTTGTAGTCATTTTTATGTTTCAATGCAGGAGAGCAAATCTACATGAAACCATGAATGCAAACTGTGAAAGGCAACTGAACTGAATTTCAAAGCAAGGACCCCATAAAAGGATAAGGAAATATGTGCAAGTGATGGTGCTGCTTTGTGTGTGCTCACAGAGCTCTCAAGAATTTTACGATACCCTTCTGCAGTTAAGAAAATGAACAGTTAACAAATAAGTGGTTATATTTTTTTACGACTCCTCCACTACTTGAAATCTTCAATGGGCTTCAAAGATGAGCTGAATTCACAGAATAAGGGATGCTGTGCGATTGTAATTCGAGTAGCAAATAGGAAACTTCACTATGTCTTATGACAGCGAGATCGAGTGTAAGCGGGCGATAACTGCCGCTCTACAGTTTTATAATGTCATTATCATTGTTGTGTTCCATCTTTTCACGCTGTGTTGCGGTCGATTCATTCTCTATTTTGTTCGGGAATTTTTATATATTTTATTGCATACATGTTTTTTACGCCCTTTTGTCTTTGGTGTTCCTTTTTTACTTCTTATTCTTCTTATTTTAGGTTTTTGTGGGTTTGCATTGCATTGCCTCTCCTCGCCTTGCTGTCACTGTCATTGTGTTTTGTATAAATTCTATTTTATGACCTTTTTTCAGATTTATATCTTGGCCTTCATTGTTTTCTTTCCATAAAACATCTATGTATATGTACGTGGTACGTACGGACACACATAGGCACGTAGTACGTATGTGTCCATTTTTCAACGGTCGCCGGTAGTTTATTGGAGTTGTCTTCCATGACAATGTGTCCAAACCATCATCTGACGATTTTGTTGTTGTTATGGCTAGTCCTCATCGGGATAGGGAATGCTTTTATGACCACTCATAAATGGCCATTTATTGGTGCCATTGTTTAAAGACGTTTTAAACCATAATATACATATATTATTAGTTTAATTTGTCTGTGGCATCGTCACGAGCCGCTTCCATTATTCCATTCAATATCGACTATTTAGAAATATTCTTTGAACGCTTTGAGCCCCAGGCCATGTGATAAATATCTTCATTTTGTTTTTGTGCTTCCATCTTTTGGCTCGAAATCTATTCACACAAAATACCCTCTATTAAATTAAATGCCATATTCAACAAAAAGATAAATTTCTATGGAATTTATGTCTTGTTTTGTTTTACCATCAATTAGAAAATTATTAACGCACAAAAACATGATGATTACATGATATTCCATATTGTGGATTTCTTCTTTATTTATTATTATTTTATTCATCTACTCGCACATAAAATTGAAACCGAGAGTCTATGAAAAGCACACAAATGTGTAATTTAATATTCAATTGTGTCCAGAGTTGTCATATGAGCACCTCTTTTGAATTTTAGAAATAAAAACGAATAATTTTATCTGTGTGATCTCTTCTCCCGAATTCGATGGCAATATCGTCTACCCAAATTCGGACTTCAATTTCTCCACCGTCTAGTTTTGTATTTCAAATTTATTTTTGTTACTTTCCTCTCATATCTTTCCATTGAAATCATTTCACTCGTATCCAGGCGGAAATGGTAGCTGTTAAGGAAATGAGCTAATAAATGCTTGAATGAAGCAGGCAATATGGAGTGTTAAGAGGGTACACGTACTGCTTCAATAGCATTTTAAGGTCTTATACATAGAAAACCAAGGTGGAATGGGTTGATTTCTATCAAAATACAAGTATGTTGTTGAAGAGGTTCGTGAAATTTTTGGGCCCTAGCTTTAGAATATGCTTCAATACCTCAGTTGGGGGAACAAACAGGTAACATAAAACTTGGGTTTCCTTTTATTTTATAAGATACTAGCTGGACAGGGCCCGCTCCGCTGCGCCTTCTTTTACTTTATATGGAACAAAAGTTTACTTGGAATATTTATTTTTGCCAATTAAAGAGCTTTGAGTGGAATACCATGCTACGAAAATAGTATATGTGTATATAGCTTGAGAAACAGTAGACCAATAAAATGCCTTTATCTGAATTCCATATAATTATTATTCGTCTATGAATTCGCTCGGAGGGTTTATGGTAATTTAAGATCGAAGCCCGATATTCTCATATAGATTTTGGTAGTGGGAAGTGAACCATGGTAGTTGTTGGTGGGTTAAGGGGGTGGTGTGGACCCAAAAAAACAGGGTCCCGTAAGTGGGTATGAATTTCGTGCCCGACTCCAAAATACCTTTCATTTGAGCTCCAAATTGCCAAAATCCGTAGATACGTATGTCCAATTTAGGGATGTTTTGTGGGGTGAGGTGGTCCCCAGACACTTAGCGCTGAAAAAATATTAGCATCATGCTCTACCTTAAAAACCATTTTTATACCCTCCACCATAAGATGGGGGGTATACTAATTTCGTCATTCTGTTTGTAACTACTCGAAATATTCGTCTGAGACCCCATAAAGTATATAAATTCTTGATCGTCGCGACATTTTATGTCGATCTAGCCATGTCCGTTCGTCTGTCCGTCCGTCCGTCCGTCTGTCTGTCGAAAGCACGCTAACTTCCGAAGGAGTAAAGCTAGCCGCTTGCAATTTTGCACAAATGCTTCTTATTAGTGTAGGTCGGTTGGTATTGTAAATGGGCCATATCGGTCCATGTTTTGATATAGCTGCCATATAAACCGATCTTGGGTCTTGACTTCTTGAGCCTCTAGAATGCGCAATTCTTATCCGATTGGAATGAAATTTTGCACGACGTGTTTTGCTATGATATCCAACAACTATGCCAAGTATAGTTCAAATCGGTCCATAACCTGATATAGCTGCCATATAAACCGATCTTGGGTCTTGACTTCTTGAGCCTCTAGCGTGCGCAATTCTTATCCGATCAGAATGAAATTTTGCACGACTTGTTTTGTTATGATATCCAACAACTGTGCCAAGTATGGTTCAAATCGGTCCATAACCTGATATAGCTGCCATATAAACCGATCTTGGGTCTTGACTTCTTGAGCCTCTAGAGTGCGCAATTCTTATCCGATTGGAATAAAATTTAGCACGACGTGTTTTGTTATTATATCCAACAACTGTGCCAAGTATGGTTCAAATCGGTCCATAACCTGATATAGCTGCCATATAAACCGATCTTGGGTCGTGACTTCTTGAGCCTCTAGAGAGCGCAATTCTTATCCAATTTGAATGAATTTTGCACGTAGTATTTTGTTATGATATCCAACAACTGTGCCAAATATGGTTCAAATCGGTTCATAACCTAATATAGCTGTCATATAAACAGATCTGGGGACTTGACTTCTTGAGCTTCTAGAGGGCTCAATTTCTATCCGAATTGGCTGAAATTTTGCATGACGTATTTTATTTTTACTTTCAACAACTGTGTCAAATATGGTTCAAATCGGTTCGTAACCTGATATAGCTGACTTCTTGACCCCTATAGGTCGCAATTATTATCCGATATGCCTGAAATTTTGTACGACGGATCGACGAATCGGTCTATAGCCCGATACAGATCCCATATAAATCGTTCTCTCTATTTTACTTCGTGAGCCCCAATGGGCGCAATTCTTATACGAATTGGCTGAAATTTTACACAGGTCTCCAACATATAATTTAATTGTGGTCCGAACCGGACTATATCTTGATATCGTTTTAATAGCAGAGCAACTCTTTTCTTATATCCTTTTTTGCCTAAGAAGAGATGCCGGGAAAAGAACTCGACAAATGCGATCCATGGTGGAGGGTATATAAGATTCGGCCCGGCCGAACTTGGCACGCTTTTACTTGTTTAAACTCCATTTTGCCATTGGTTTAAGGGGAGTTTATGGAATGAGGCGTCCCCCTCGTTTTTATACCTTCCACCATAGGATGGGGGGTATACTAATTTCGTCATTCTGTTTGTAACTACTCGAAATATTCGTCTGAGAGCCCATAAAGTATATATATTCTTGATCTTCGCGACATTTTATGTCGATATAGCCATGTCCGTCCGTCTAACTTCCGAAGGAGTAAAGCTAGCCGCTTGCAATTTTGCAGGAATACTTCTTATTAGAGTAGGTCGGTTGGTATTGAAAATGGGCCATATCGGTCCATGTTTTGATACAGCTGCCATATAAACCGATCTTGGGTCTTGACTTCTTGAGCCTCTAGAGTGTGCAATTCTTATCCGATTGGAAAGATATTTTGCACGACGTGTTTTGTTACGATATCCAACAACTATGCCAAGTATGGTTCGAATCGGTCCATAACCTGATATAGCTGTCATATAAACTGATCTTGGGTCTTGACTTCTTGAGCCTCTAGAGGGCGCAATTCTTATCCGATTTCCCTGAAATTTTGTACGATGGATCCTCTCATGACCATCAACATACGTGTTTATTATGGTCTGAATCGGTCTATAGCCCGATACAGCTCCCATATAAATCGATCCCTCTATTGTACTACTTGAGCCCCCAAAGGGCGCAATTCTTATTCGAATTGGCTGACATTTTATACAGGTCTCCAACATATAATTTAATTATGGACCAAACCGGACCATATCTTGATATCGCTCTAATAGCAGAGCAAACCTTTTCTTATATCCTTTTTTGCCTAAGAAGAGATGCCGGGAAAAGAACTCGATAAATGCGATCCATGGTGGAAGGTATATAAGATTCGGCCGGGCCGAACTTAGCACGCTTTTACTTGTTAAATCTCAACTACCTTTCACTTGAGCCGCATATTACCATGGTCGGTAAGTCTTTACTATTTGGAGAGTATTTTGGGGAAAGGGGCGGTACCCCAAATACATGGTCCCACTTTTGGATATCAGATTCATATTATGCTCCCAAATACCTTTATTTGAGCCCCATATTGCTTCGGTCAGTAAATAATTGCTGTTTGTGGGTTATTTTTGGGGAAAGGGCAGACACCCAGAAAATTGGTTCCGAACGTGGGTATCAATTTCGTGCTCTACTCTCCAATACCTTTCACTTGAGCCCCACATTGATAGGGTCGGTAAATATGTCCGATTTAGGGGTGTTTTGGGGAGTGAGGTGGTCGCCCAAACACTTAGCCCTGGAAATATATCAGCATCTTGCTCTACTCTTAAATATCATTTTTACCATTGGGCTCAAAATTGAATATCAAATACGTTTGCTAATCTTACCCCAAACACATGGTCCGACAATTGGGTATCAGATACGTTCTCTAGTCATAAATACCTTTTATTTGAGTCCCATTTTGTAGTAATTGGTGTATATATATATTTCGTAGGTTTTGGGGGAAAATCGGTTCAGCCGTTTTTGAGTCTATAAGGAGCACATAAACAATCAAGCAAACTGACAAACAAACACAAATTAATTTTTATATATAAGAAGAAGATGTAATCTATTAAGATTTCAATAAAAATTGAAGTTTGAAAATTGCATTTATAATCTCTTGAAATTAAAGAGTATCTATTTCAATAAATTGTGTGAACCAGAGGCTAAAGCTGCACACTAAAGTTGCACTAAGAAGCAAGTAAAAAGGCATTAAGTTCGGCTGGAGTAAACTTCCGATACCCTCTACCTCCGATGTATACACCATCAAATTCCATCAGAACCTGTTAAAATATGCAGCATATATGAAGCCGTAACAGCTACATCGAAATAGGGTCCGGAGTGGACCAAACTCGGTACGGAGGGGTTTAACACAAATCACTGTTCAAACTTTCAGCGAAATGAGGCAATAAATGGACCTTATATTGGTAGAAGACCGTTAATATGGAGATCAGTCTAAATGGCAGCTATATGCAAATATGGTCTGAAGTACGGTAAATTCGGCAAGGATGTTTAGAGATCTAATAAAACTCAACATACCAAATTTCAGCAACAACGGCCAATAAATATGCCATTGATGTATGTGAGACCTTTACGCGGGCGTTCGGTCTATATTGGGGCTATATCCTAACAGGGTCCGTTCTGAACAGAACCCAGTGTGGACATCGAGAGTTCTATAAAAACACACTGTTTCGAACTTCAGCAATAGGTATATGTAAATATATGGTCTGATCGATATTCTGATATTCGGCAAGGATTTCACCTTCACTAGAATTCACCTTGCCAAATTTCAGCAAAATCGTGTATAAATACACCATTTGTGGGTGAAAGACACTCAATAGGTAGATCGGTCTATATTGGTCCAATCTGATAATATTCGAAACGGTTATCGAAAGGTCTAACGCAACTCACTTTGGTCGATTTCAGAAATATCAGTTAATAAATTAACTCTAAGGACCCAAGATCTTGCATGAGGGATAGGAATGTATGACAGCTATATCCAAATCTACAGGGTAGCGGACATGAAGTGTTAAACTACCACATTAGATATGTGTCAAAATATATATTATTTTTTACTTAAATGAGAAAAATATTTTAAAAATAATAATCAAAATTTCAGAATCCATTTAATTTTGCTTGATATGACAAACCTTTGACTTGACTTTTGCTCTACTTCGGTCAAAAAACGAGTAGCAAGCATCACGAATATAATCTGTAATCTTTGGACAATTTCCGCACAATGGCCTTCATCAGCGCATCGATACCCGTATATTCATATACCCTCAGGGTATGGTTAGGTTAGATTCAAAAGAGAGTGCGAATATTAATCCGTCCCATGCCACTACGTACATAAACAAGTAAACTCCCCCACATGTCCTACACATGCTATCACTTGCCGCACCTATTTTGCATAAGTGATCTCGTAGTCCTATGTATCACGTAATGATACCAAAAGCTATACTGTCCTCCTCCTTACTTCCTTTGCTGTTCCAGAGCGTTACATGCGTGCGTCACCCACGCCCTTAACTAAGACTGGATCGGCCCGAAAGGTTTCGGGTTAACCAAGTTTATTGACGGCATTCATCTGGCCTACACCTCCAACTCATATGCACTTTCATTATCCTTTACTCCGCTGTGGCCTGGCAACCAAACAATGCGGATCGTGCCATACTCCAACTTACACTTAAAGACTGTTCATGACCTTACGGTCCTGGTTGTTATTGTCCTGATGGCCACTCGACGTCTCCGCTTTAAAACTACACCACCTCATGAATTCCGCTATCGTTCGGAATTCGGAATGCAGCACCGTATTATGCTCAGTCAGTCGGAAACAAATAAAAGTTCCTGGGCACCCACACCGTCCTTCAGCTTTGATCCATCCGTATATCATGAACTTCCACATGACAGTACCAGAGTTCCGTCTCGATCTCGACTCGCACTCGATCTCAAGTGTCGTTTCAGGTATCCGATCCGAAACCCCTTCCATTCCGTATAGTTGCCAACAATTTCTTACGGATAGCTTCATTCGTTCAAATATGGCTAGACTAACTTAAAATGTGCATAAGATTGGGAATATATTTACATATATTTAGAGGTACTCCAAACGAAATGGCAGGATTTGCATTCCCCCATTCTATAGCAAAGGTATAAAAATATATCATTTTAAAGTGACCGGAGTCGGAGTCGAGTCAAAATTGCTAAACTCCGCAGCCCTGGTTCAGATCGGGCCTAATTTAGAAACAGCTGGCATATGGACCGATCTGGGGCTTAAGTCATTTAAAGCTTCATTTATTATACGAGGATATGCAACCTAAGTCGTCGAATTTGAAATTTGCTTAAATTTGATATATAGAAATTCGATCAAAATCCGAACATATTGTAGGAGCCACAGAGTAAATCGATTCATAAATGGGTTAGCAAAGGCCAAAAAAGTAAACATCCGGAGATGCATATACATGGTAGCTATATCTAAAACTGACACATTTCTATGAAATTCATCAGTCATCAGAAGAGTTATAGCAGAAACCTTTGTGCCAAATTTTGTGAAGATCGGTTAACAAATTATTAAGTTATTGAGTATTTTTCAAAATCGGACGAATATTTATATGGGAGCAAAATCTAAATCTGAACCGATTTCTATGAAACTCACCTTCTGGGTGTTTCACTAAATTATAATACCCTGTACCACAATAGTGATGTACTGTATAAAAATGTGTCATGTGTAAATACGTTTGCCTATCTCTGTACGAGTAATAAATTCTTGATCGTCATAAATTTCTAAAACTAAAGGGTGATTTTTTTGAGGTTAGGATTTTCATGCATTAGTATTTGACAGATCACGTGGGATTTCAGACATGGTGTCAAAGAGAAAGATGCTCAGTATGCTTTGACATTTCATCATGAATAGACTTACTAACGAGCAACGCTTGCAAATCATTGAATTTTATTACCAAAATCAGTGTTCGGTTCGAAATGTGTTCATTCACCGTAACGTTGCGTCCAACAGCATCTTTGAAAAAATACGGTCCAATGATTCCACCAGCGTACAAACCACACCAAACAGTGCATTTTTCGGGATGCATGGGCAGTTCTTGAACGGCTTCTGGTTGCTCTTCACTCCAAATGCGGCAATTTTGCTTATTTACGTAGCCATTCAACCAGAAATGAGCCTCATCGCTGAACGGTGAATGAACACATTTCGAACCGAACACTGATTTTGGTAATAAAATTCAATGATTTGCAAGCGTTGCTCGTTAGTAATGCCAAAGCATACTGAGCATCTTTCTCTTTGACACCATGTCTGAAATCCCACGTGATCTGTCAAATACTAATGCATGAAAATCCTAACCTCAAAAAAATCACCCTTTATTTTGCCATATCTGTTCCTCTATCTGTTGAAATCAAAAATAAATGCATTGAGCTGAAATATGTTTTAACAATAACCAGGTTAAGTTCGATAATGGTTTATATTAGATTACGTGTCCCATATTGACCGAATTCTAGATAAAACTTCTTACACCGGTATTCATAAAAGTTAATGTAGATTTGACATAGGTTTATTTGACAGATTCTTTTTTATACAGATGTCAAAAAATCCTATTTTAAGGCTTAATTAAGTGTTATGAAAACAGCCGATAATCTTTTAAAATTAGTATATTTTATTTACCTAACATTTGGTTCAGAGAGTTCGATCCGAATTTGAGCATAGCTACAATAATAAACGATCTCCAAATGAGATTTGTATACCCTCCACCATATACTAATGCATCTAAGACCCCATTCAGCTTATATATTCATAATCGTCATGGTATTTTAAATCGATCTAGCCATGTCCGCCTGTCTTTCGATAGCACGCGAACTTGCGAAGGAGGAAAGCTAGGCGCTTGAAATTTTGCACAAATACTTTTTATTAGTGTTGGTCGGTTGGGATTGTAAATGGGCCAAATCGGTCCTTGTTTTGATATAGCTACCATATAAACCGATCTTGTGTCTTGACTTCTTGAGTTTCTAGAGGGCCCAATTTTTGTTCGAATTTGCTGAAATATTGCACGTAGCGTTTTGATATCACTTCCGGACACTGTGTCAAGTATGGCCTAAATCGGTTGATAACCTGATATAGCTGCCATATAAGCCGACCTTGGGTCTTGCCTTCTATAGCTTCTAGAGGGAGAAATTTTTAACCGATTTGGCTGAAATTTTGCATGAAGTGTTCTGGTATGACTCCCAACAACTATGCCAATTATGGTTTAACTCAGTCCATAACGTGATATAGCCACCATATAAACCGATCTCCCGATTAGACTTCTTGAGCCTCTAGAGGGCGTAATTCCTTTCGGATTTGGCTGAAATTTGGATAACGTGTTTCGTTGTGTATTTCAACAACAGTGCCAAGAATGGTTGATATCGGTTGATAACCTGAAATAACTGCCATGTAAACCGATCTTGGGTCCTGATTTCTTGACTTCTTGAGCTTCTGGAGGACGCAATTCTTTTCCGATTTGGCCGAAAGTTTGCATGAAGTGTTGTGTTTTGCTTTCCAACAACTTTATCTAGTATGGTCTAAATCAGTCCATATCCTGATTTAGCCGCCATATAAACCAATCTCCCGATTAAACTTCATGGGCTTCTAGAGGGCGCAATTCGTTTTGTCGTTTTGGTATGACTTCCAACAACTGCTCAAAGAATGGTCTTAATCAATATTTAGTCTGATATAGCTGCCATATAAATCAACTTCCCAGTTTGACTTTTTGAGCCTCTGGAGGGAGCAATTATTACTCGATTTGTCTGAAATTTTGTAGGTGGTATTTTCTATGTGAAAAATTTATTTAAAGAAGTTGACAAATGTGATCCATGGTGTATATAAAGGATTCGGACCGACCGAACTTAGCACGCTTTTACTTGTTTAAACTCGTTTAATGTGTACTTCTTATAAAAGTTCGAAATACTTTCATGGTAGTTTTATGTAAAGTTCACCCGTAATTAAGACGGCTTTTTGTATTAAAACTGTGCGTTTTATAACTTAAATGGTTCAGACTTTTGACATTTTTTTTAAAATTAGAGTTCCAAAGCCAATAAACTTACTATTTCATAAAATTGGAGTTCCAAAACCATGAAGACATGTACAAATCTATCATCAAATAATTGTCGCCCTTCGGTTCGTCGTTCGGACTCGGACAAATAAAGAAAATTACACTTGAATCGGACAGTATCCCATTGATATATGAAAAGTTTGCCCCCTGTTTCTTAATGGATAATGGTCCATGGGATTTCGTTGGTTTTCGTCAAACCAAAAAGTACTATTGCATTGACCTTCGAAAATTCAAAGTTATTCTTTCGAAATTCAAAGTCATTGATGACAAATACACCCAAAAAAAATAAAATGTTCAGAATATCTTGGCGAAAAATAAGTCTGTTTTATTAGGAAACTATCGTTTTTATAGTATCTGTGTGTCCTTTGTATTTGTGGCAAATTCTTGCAGTTTTACGGTTAACAAAGTCCCTCCGTTTTTCATAAAGGAAGTTTACTTGGCGAAAAGTTCATTTAAGGCTAATGAATAATTTTTTTGAGTGTATGTATGCCTCAATACGCAACCCTTTGCCGTTCAATTAACTTGTTAATTAATATAAACTACAAAATCAAATGATGCGACATAATGCAAATTGTGTTCTTAAGATAACTTGGACCAACCCAGTATCGTTTACTGTAGCCTCCTCCGCCTTCAGCTTTTAAGGATATGACAAAGCAAAGTAATAAAGAATTTTATTGCCAAATACCATGTTATTACAGAATTCCAAAAGGGGATCGCACATAATCCTCTGAGTGTATTTATTATCGTACAAATCATCATAAAACTGGTGGAAGATATCATTTCGGAAAGGCAACGAAAATCACATTTGAAATCCGGAATGGAATACCCATAAAAATGCAACTACATATAGCACAACATTTGATTTATGCACCATTACTCGGGAGGTTCTACACTCCAATGTTGACTCCCGACCACAAGTGGAGTGAAAACCGGCCGAAAAATGAAAACAAACCACCCAAGCTAAGAAACAGAAAAGTCGTAAAAATAAAAATAATGCAATAAATTTGACATTATCTTGGTAAACAGGCAACGACATCAGTTGGTGCTGCTGCGTATATCCTTCGGCTTCATGGTAAAAGTCAGTAAAATAACTGCCACGATTGTTGCGAGTCTTAAGATATGGAAGGTTTAGAGCATTAGTATCACGTCTAGGTGATTCAAGTCGTTGCGCCATACACATACAATGCGCCCTTGGAGGTAGTTTACTTCGTCGTCGCTATACTTAAGTCATAAAAATTACGCAGGCAATCCAAGCCAAACAAAAATGCTAAATGTTCTGATAATAAATCGTAAAAACACCGTGGAAAGTTTCAAAAAAATAAATTGTCACGGCAGTAAGAGAAACTGTGGACAAGCTGCATGGAATAAATGTGATTATCTGTGACAAAAAGGGACAACCCGACGACTTAGATACAAAGGCAATGATGACAGCAACAAAATTGCCCCAAATGCATTAAAAGGACAATATACGACCAAACTGTTAGAAATACTTTTAAGTTAACACTTGAAATCAACGTGTGGCAGACTCGGTCTAAGAGTGCATAGAAGCACAAACTTTTGTTATATAAACGTATTAATCACACAAGAAACTAATATACAGTCACTTACTTCAAGAAGTAAGCAAATTGGTTGATATCGGGAGTGTTAACTTGTTATATCCTCCACCATAGAATTGGAGCATAGCAATTTCGTAATTCCGTTCGTATATCGTATATAAGTATACTGATCTACTCAGAATCGGAATCAAAAGTAGTATTCAGCATGGGTTTTAAGCCCATGAAGCCTATTTTTTATACCCTTCACCACTACTGTGGTACAAGGTATTATAACTTAGTGAATTAGTTTGTAACACCCAAAAGAAAGAGAGAGACCCATTGATAAGTATACCGATCGACTTAGAATCATTCGATTTCGCTATGTATGATTCGATTTCGCTATGTCCGTCTGTTTGTCCGTCTGTCCATGTTAATTTGTGTACAAACTACAGGTCGCAATTTTCATCCGATCGTCTTCAAATTTAGTATGGTCGTGTTTTTCGGCCTAGAGTAAGCCTATTGAAATTGGGAAAAATCGGTTCAGATTTGGATATAGCTCCCATATATATGTTCGGCCGAATTGCAGTAATAATGCAATAAAATAGTCATTTGTTAATCGATTCTCTCAAAATTTAGAAGGAATGATTTTCTTATGATTCTCAATAGTATTGGTGAATTTCATAATAATCGGTTCAGATTTGGATATAGCTCCCATATATATGTTCGTCCGATTTGCAGTAATACAGCAATAAAATGGTCATTTGTTAACCGATTCTCTCGCAATTTGACACGAAGGATATTTTTATGACTTTATTGACCAATCTTGCCAAAATATTGCACAACGCTTACCTAGAAGGCTGCCACAATATCCAAGAAGTTTGCTCGAAATCGGTTCACAATTAGATATATCACTCATATATATGTTCCCCAGATTTTGGGTAATTTGCATTAATGTTGTTATTTGTCAAACTTATTTATTACAGTTTGAACATATTTGCTCGAAATTTGCATCTGATTGTTTAATTTGCTACCAATCTAAAAAAATCCGCTGAAGTTCATAAAAATTGGTTCAGAATTGGATATACATCCCACATTGTACTTATAGGGTAGGTGTAGGGTTTAAAGCCATTTATTGACTTATACCTTACCGCGCGTCAAATAATCTTAAATATAACAAGTAAAAGCGTGCTAAGTTCGGCCCGGCCGAATCTTATATACGCCTCCACCATGGATCGCATTTGTCGAGTTCTTTTCCCGGCATCTCTTCTTAGGCAAAAAAGGATATAAGAAAAGAGTTGCTCTGCTATTAAAACGATATCAAGATATGGTCCGGTTCGGACCACAATTAAATTATATGTTGGAGACCTGTGTAAAATTTCAGCCAATTCGTTGAGAATTGCGCCCATTGGGGCTCACGAAGTAAAATACAGAGAACGATTTATATGGGATCTGTATCGGGCTATAGACCGATTCAGACCATAATAAACACGTTTGTTGATGGACATGAGAGGACCCGTCGTACAAAATTTCAGGCATATCGGATAATAATTGCGACCTCTAGGGGTCAAAAAGTCAAGATCCCAGATCGGTTTATATGGCAGCTATATCAGGTTATACAATACAACCATAACAAACCCCGAATACTTATTTTTATTATTATTTACTTATTTGCTCACCAAGACAATTTCGGCCTTAAAAAGAATGGAACTAAATATTTATGTTTTTAGGCACAATGCCCCAAACCGAACATATTTGCTAACATTTGCAATAAGGAGTTTAAATGAGGTTACAAATCGAATTTGATAACCAATTTTTGAGGCCAATGGGAATATGGGGTTCAAATAAATGATATATAGATATATAAGAATAGAGCACATTCCCAACACACCCCTAAATTGGACATATTTACCGACCATGTCCATGAGCAGCTTTAATGAAAGGTATAGAACAAGAAATAATACCCACTTTCGGGACCAATTACTGGGGGTCTACCCCTTTCCCAAAATACCCCACAAACAGCAATTTTTTAGTGACCATCGCAATATGGTGCTCAAATAAAGGTATATGGGAGTAGAATACGAATTTGATATCCAAATTTAGGACCATGTATTTAGGGTAAGGGTAAACATTTTCGACCATGCCAATATGTGGCTCAAATGAAAGGTATTTGAGATTAGAAAACCCAAAATAACAAATTTTGGGGCCATGTGTTTGGGGGACACCTCATCGTGTTAACTCCCCTAAACCAATGGCAATATGGGGTTTAAATAAATGTTATTTGAAAAAAGAGCACGATGCTGATATTTTTTCAGGGCCAAGTATCTGGGGGACCACCTCTCCCCCGAAAACACCATTGAATCAGACATTATGAGAATATCGGGCTGAAATTAAGTATTTTAAGAATGGAGTACACCTTACATCCAAACTTAAAATCGTAGACCAATAAGGATCATATGAAATTCAGATAAAGGCACTAATATTGTTAAACTGTTAGTCAAGTTAGCATGGTGTTTCATTAAAAGCTCTTTAATTGTCGAAAATAAATATTTTGTTTTTTGTTCCATATAAAGTAAAAAAGGCTCAGCGGAGCGTGCCCGGGTCAGCTAGTGGGTTATAAAACAATCCGTATACAGTTTCGAGCCACCGTAGCGCAGAGGTAAGCATGTCCGCCTATGACGCGGAACGCCTGTGTTCGAATCTTGGCGAGAACAACAGAAAAATTTTCGGCGGTGGTTAAATCCTTCTAATGCTGACGACATCCCCTTCTCCTCCTACTAATGCTGACGTCATTTGTAAAGTATCCTGCCATGTTAAAACTTCTTGCCAAGTGGTGTCACATCGAGGTTAAACTCTAATCGGACTCCACTCATTGATATGAGAAAAGTATCCCCTGTTCCTTAATAGAATGTTCATGGGAAATTTAGTAGTTAATAAATGTTGACGACCTTTGTGAGGAACTACGACATTTGAAACCAGTAAGGAAAGGCTAAACTCGGGCGTAGCCGACTATATAATACCCTACACCACCGAGTCTACCTACTACTTTTAATAAATAGAACCTATGGCTAAATCTTGTCAGACTATAATTTTGTACACTTACTGAAATATCGAATATAACAGGCATATGTTTTTGCAATAGGACTTAAATTCTGGCTAACGAAGTTAAAGGCAAACAAGTAAAAGCGTGCTAAGTTTGGCCGGGCCGAATCTTATATACCCTCCACCAAGGATCGCATTTGTCGAGTCCTTTTCCCGGCATCTCTTCTTAGGCAAAAAAGGATATAAGAAAAGATTTGCTCTGCTATTAGAGCGATATCAAGATATGGTCAGGTTTGGACCACAATTAAATTATATATTGGAGACATGTGTAAAATGTCAGCCAATTCGAATAAGAATTGCGCCCTTTGGGGGCTCAAGAAGTAAAATAGAGAGATCGATTTATATGGGAGCTGTATCCTGCTATAGACCGATTCAGATCATAATAAAGACGTATATTGATGGTAAAAATTTTAGACAAATCGGATAATAATTGCGATCTCTAGATGCTCAAGAAGTCAAGATCCTAGATCGGTTTATATGGCAGCTATATCAGGTTATGAACCGATTTAAACCTTATTTGACACAGTTGTTGAAAGTAAGAATAAAATACGCCATGCTAACTTTCAGCCAAATCGGATAGGAATTTCGCCCTTTAGAAGCTCAAGAAGTCAGGTCCCCCGATCTGTTTATATGACAGCTATATCATGATATGAACCGATTTTAACCATACTTGGCACAGTTGTTGGATATCGTAACAAAATATTTCGTGCAAAAATTCATTCAAATCGGATAAGAATTGCGCACTCTAGAGGCTCAAGAAGTCAAGACCCAAGATCGGTTTATATGACAGCTATATCAGGTTATGAACCGATTTGAAGCATACTTGGCACAGTTATTGGATGTCATAACAAAACACGTCGTGCAAAATTTCATTTTAATCGGATAAGAATTGCGCACTCCAGAGGCTCAAGAAGTCAAGACCCAAGATCGGTTTATATGACAGCTATATCAGGTTATGGACCAATTTGTACCATACTTGGCACAGTTGTTGAATATCATAACAAAACACGTCGTGCAAAATTTCATTCCAATCGGATAAGAATTGCGCACTCTAGAGGCTCAAGAAGTCAAGATCAGATCGAGGTTCGTGGGTTCGATTCCCACCATAGACTTTGGTCTGTTGCTACTGTGGTATCACAATTGACTTAAAATTGTAAAAGTGAGTCTGTAAAAGGCTGCAACTCTTACCAAACCAAACCTACATATAAATCTAGACCGATTTTTTAAAAAATTTTTACACATGTTAGGACGTCAAATAAAACACCTCGTTCAAAATTTGGTAAAGGTCGGACCAAAATTGTGGCTTTTACATCCTTAAAAGACCATATCGGTTGAAAGATATATATGGGAGCTAAAAATCAAAAATGAAAATTACGCAAAATTTTATGAAAACCGAACTACAAATGCGACCTGTACCTTTACAAGAATACATGGACAGACAGACAGACGGACTTAGCTAAATCGAATCAGGAAGTGATTCTAAGCCAATCGGTATACTTATAGATGGGTCTAGCTCTGTTTGCCCCTATTCCTTAATAGAATTTTCATGGCCACATTTGAATTTGCATCAAATTTTGCGCAAATGTATTAAAAATTTTAATAACTACGGCTCTGTATGTGCAAATAGGGCGATGGTAATATCTATGTGGAAGCTAAATATAAATCCCATCCGATTTTGATAAAAATTTAAAAAAATTCCAACACTCATAAGAGAACTATATGTGCCACTTTCGTGACAATCGGTTGACATATTACCAGATTAGTGCAAATTATTCAAAGTCGGACGAAAATATACCATATGGGAGCTTTATCTAAATCATAACCGATTTGACCAAACCCTTTTTATATTGTGGTAGTTATCGAGGAAAACGTTGTGCAAGATTTTGGGAAGATAGGTGAATAAATGTACTTGAAGTGGCTCCAGAAATGAAAATCGGGCAAAATATATATAATTAATATGGGAGCTATATCTAAATCTCAACTGATTTCGACTCAACCCTTTAGACATTGTGGTTATTATAGAGGAAAGCATTGATCAGAATTTTGGAAAGACTGGTCAACAAATATGCTTGCAGTGGCTAGAGAAGTGAAAATCGGACGATATATACATGGGAGCTTTATCTTAATCTGAACCGATTTCCATGAAATCCACCAATCTTATCGAGAGTCATAAAAAATCCACCGAGCCAAATTCGTGAGAATCGGTGTTCAACTGATTACACTATTGCACGTTTAGTCACTATCGGACGATTTGTCCCAATTCAATAGGCTTCGTCTCTACAGTTGAAAAATGGTGAGCATTAAATTAATTTAAACAAGCAAAAAGGCAATAGGTGGATACCCACCAGCTCGCGTATACATATGTATATGTAAACCTCCTTTCGTCACAATCCGATTAAAATTGGATAACTTATGCGCCCAAATTGAATTTTTTAATTTAAATTTCAATAAAATCAGGTAAAAAACAAGTAAAAGCGTATCAAGTTCGGCCGAGCCGAATCTTATATACCCTTCACCATGGATCGCAATTGTCGAGATCTTTTCCCAGCATCTCTTCTTAGGCAAAAGAAGGATATAAGAAAAGATTTGCTCTGCTATAGAGCGATATCAAGATATGGTCCGGTCGTACCAAAATTAAATTATATGTAGGGGACCTGTGTAAAATATCAGCCAATTCGAATAAGACTTGCGATAATAAGACTTTGGGGGCTCAAGAAGTAAATAGAGAGATCGATTTATATGGGAGCTGTATCAGTCTATAGACCGATTCAGACCATAATAAACACGTATGTTGATGGTCATGAAAGGATCCGTCGTACCAAATATTAGGCAAATCGGATAATAATTGCAACCTATAGAGGCTCAAGAAGTCAAGATCCCAGATCGGTTTATATGGCAGCTATATAAGGTTGTTGGCCGCTTTGAACCTTATTTGACACAGTTGTTGGAAGTCATAGCAAAACATGTCGTACAAAATTTCATTCCAATCGGATAAGAATTGGGCCCTCTACAGGCTCAAGAAGTCAAGACCCAAGATCGGTTTATATGACAGCTATTTCAGGTTATGGACCGATTTGAACTATACTTGGCACAATTATTGGAAGTCATAGCAAAACACGTCGTGCAAAATGTCATTCCAATCGGATAAGAATTGCGCACTCTAAAGGCTCAAGAAGTCAAGACCCAAGATCGGTTTATATGGCAGCTATATCAAGTTATTGACCGATTTAAACCTTATTAAGCACAATTATTGGAAGTCATAGCAAAACACGTCGTGCAAAAATTCATTCCAATCGGATAAGAATTGCGCACTCTAAAGGCTCAAGAAGTCAAGACCCAAGATCGGTTTAAATGGCAGCTATATCAGGTTATAGCCCGATTTGGACTATACATAGCACATTTGTTGGATATCCTAACAAAACACATCGTGCAAAATTTCATTCATCAAAACATGGACCGATGTGGCCCATTTACAATCCCAACCGACCTACACCAATAAGAAGAATTTGTGCAAAATTTCAAGCGACTAGCTTTACTCCTTCGAAAGTTAGCGTGATTTCGACGGACAAACATGGCTAGATGGACATAAAATGTCACGACGATCAGGAATATATATACTTTATGGGGTGTCAGACGAATATTTCGAATAGAATATTGAACAACAACTGTCATGCTATTGGAGCTATATCAAGTTATAGTCTGATTCGGAAAATAAATGAGTGCTGAACAATGTAGAAGTCATTGTGTAATATTTCAGTTCATTCGGATAAGAATGGCGCCTTGTAGGGGCTCAAGAAGTAAAATCGGGAGATAGGTTTATATGGGAGCTGTATCAAGCTAGTGATCGATTCAGACCATACCAGACACGTATATTGAAGGTCATGAGAGAAGCCGTTGTACAAAAATTCAGCCAAATCGGATGAGAATTGCGCCGTCTACAGGTTCAAAAAGTCAAGATTCCAGATCGGTTTATATGACAGCTATATCAAAACATGGACCGATTTAAACCACACTTAGCGTGGTTGTTGGAAGTGCTACCGAAACACTACGTGCAAAATTTTAGTTAAATCGGATGAGAATTGCGCCCTCTAGAGGCTCAAGAAATTAAGACCCAAGATCGGTTTATATGACAGCTGTATCAAAACATGGACCGACGTAAACCATACTTAGCGTAGTTGTTGTAAACACCGCGTGCAAGATTTCAATGTCATCTCATAAGAATTGCGCCCTCTAGAGGCTTAAAAAGTCAAGACTCAAGATCAGTTTATATGGCAGCTGTATCAAAACATGGACCGATTTGGCCCATTTACAAAACCAACCGACCTACACTAATAGAAAGTATTTGTGCAAAATTTCTACCGGCTAGCTTGAAATTTTGCGAAAGTTAGCGTGCTTTCGACAGATAGACGTACGGACGGACATGGCTAGATCGACTTAAAATGACATGACGATCAAGAATATATATACTTCATGGGGTCTTAGATGCATATTTCGAGGTGTTACAAACAGAATGACAAAATTTGTATACCCCCATCCTGTGGTGGAGGGTATAATAAAGCTTTTATAGCCTTCAGACCCTTTATCGGAAAATCGGTCTATATGAGACATGTATCTAAATATGGTCCGATCTTTACCATATTTGGTTCGGATGTAGGGAAGCTAAAAATTGTGCACTACAGGCTTTTACAAGCTTTTATGGGATTCAGACCCTTTATCGGCAGATCGGTCTATATGTAAGCTATATCTAAATAAAGTCCGATATGTGCCAAATTTCAGCTCAATTTCTCAATTTTTTAAGGCTCTAGAGTGATTAAAACAGACGAACGGACAGACACACGGACATCGTTAAATCGCCTTAGAATTTTACGACAATCCGAAATATATATACTCTGTAGGGTCGGAAATTGATATTTCGATGTGTTGCAAACGGAATGACTAAATGAATATACCCCCTATCCTACGGTGGTGCGTATAAAAATATATATATGAAAGAAGGCGCAGCGGAGAGGGCCCGGTTCAAATAGTATATTTATAATTTTGATCGCCATAACATTTTAAGTCGATATAGGAATGTCCGTACGTCCAACCAAAAAAGATATCCACTTAAAATTTTGCACAGTTATTAATTGTTGAAATAAAGGGTGATTTTTAAGAGCAACAGGAAATTAAAAAAAAACTGCAATTGAGAAAAACGCATGAAATCTTTATTGGAATTGATAGTACGGTCCACACAATTTAATGTTTGAATATTATTTCATGCAAATGTCGACCGTGACTGCGCTTCAAGTGGTCAATCCCCTAGTCTTATTTGGTCATCTTCACTCCAAAATCAACAATTCTGCTTATTTACGTATACATTGAGCAAAAAATAAGCTTCGCCGCTCAATAGAAGAAGCGCGCGATGAACTTTCTTAACAGAGCACACATTTTGATAATAAAATTCAATAATTTTGAAGCGTTGTTAGTTTGTAAGACGAATCATGATTAAATTATAGACCAAACTGAAGATGTTTGACAGTGAAACAAAACACGAAACGTGTGTGAGTGTTGTCAAAAAGATAACAGCTAAAAAATCGCCCTTTAGATCGTCTCAAATTTGACTACTTGAGTCATTACAAATTTCACTTTCTGTTCGAAATTTTGCATGCGAAGTTTATACCCTTTATACCCCCATATCATATCCCGCTCAGATATATTATTAGATATAACCCCTATTTAAACCAATTTCCAAATAAGATGAAAGATTTGCCTGAAATTTGGTATGAGTAGTACGTTTATGGCCTCACCCTCTCAGAGAGCTCAATAAATAGGTAAAGACCCGATAACCGAAGTTGAGTTCTTAGTTTCTTCATGCTTCAATTTTCATCCCATTAAGAAGTTCTGTACAAAATTTCAAGCTACTACCTTTATTCCTGTCTTTTGACAGACAAGAATCATACAGATCCATATTTTTCAATCGATTAAGAATATAAATATGAATATAAGATTTTATAGGGTCATAGACCTAAATTGGGAGGTACTATATACGTAATGACGAGGTTAGAATTACACCCATATAGTGGAAGTATAAAAAGAGACCCCTTTCGGTTAGCACGCACTGATTTAAAATAAGTTTATTCATTGTTTTTGATATCCGGATAAAACATTAAATTAAATTACCATATCAGCTTCTAAATAAGTAAATAGTTAAGAATTCAACAAAGAGACTTATACTTTTCTTGCTGCAACATGTTTCAGTGTTTGTTTTTTACCCCTTGCTCTTGCGGTTTTCAAGTTCCAGTAAGTTCCCTGATACTTGGCGCTGTTAGATAGGGAATGAGTAAGAGCTTGATTGTGGGGCCAGTGTGCAGCTGAAATATTTTACAGTTTATGACATCGGTTCATTCATTGAAACTTCTAATGATTGATTGATTAAATTCCCTTAGAAAAAAGTAACATTTACAGATGTTTTGTCAATTTCAAATCCATAATCAAATTTATCAACTTTATGATGATGGTTTTGCAAAACATGTGTCTTTTTTCATGGCCACAATTGTTCTTTTTTCAAAAATTTTAATTTATCAGTGTCAGGGTTGACACAAAATGAAATTATATTCCATCTAAACAACAGGCTGCGAATGGAACATATGCAATTTTTAATTTATTCATGATTTTGTGCAATAAATTTCACCATTTCTCTGTGACAGTTTCAACAATGTATTTGAAAAATTAGCACACGTCGGCAATAAATCACACACCGCACACAAAATAGTCATTAATTAGCATTTGCCAGGATCGTAGAGAACGAAAAAGGACGACATGCCAATGAGGGTGCAAACACGTACACCACGAGGGAAACGTAGAAAAGAAAAAAAACTGTCAATGGCAAATATTTCAACAAACAGACAAAACCAAAGTGAGAATGAACTAAAATGTCATCCCAATGAAGGTTGGCCATCCAGACGGACAGACACAATAGACAAAAATGCATTTATTTCTGACAAAAAAAAAAATATCAACATCGAACGCAGTGCCAGTCATTTGTTGCAAGTGACAATAGCTGAACCGACAATGAGTGCAAAAATTTTATTACCCAGATTTCATAGGAAAATGTGAACAACAAACACCCCAACAATACTTCGGTCATTAAAACAGCTGCTACCCCTATATTAGGATTCAGGACGAGTCGTAAAAAAGAAACATAAATATTATTTTAAGACCTTTCTCTTTTAGGATGCGAAGCATTCATACTTGAGCGATTATCTTATGTTTTGTACTTTAACTACTGGGATAGTCAGTTCATCTTCCCTTTTGTCCGTCCGTCCTCCCATTTGTCTTACCCTTCTGAATGATGTTGCCTTTTTTGAGCTGCATCGTTAACAATTTAATGGTCTTAATGTGGGGTCGTTTTTTGGTAGTTTCCTTTGCTTTTTATTTATTTATTTATTTAACACATAAATTAGGAAAAGAGAGAAAAAACTAGACACTTTTCTTCTTGAGATCGGTTGCTGGCTTACTTCGCTGGAATAACACATTGAGAGCAATTAATTTGAAGTACACACCCTGAAAGGCATTCGTCCTTATCCGATTCCTTTGTGGCAAAAACCCACAGTGGTGTGAAATGAATAACATACGACTACACAGAGTATTAATCATAGATTTTCTGGCCTATGAAATGAAGTGATAGAAAAATACCCAATGGAATACTGTATGGAGTTTGAGAAAAGTAGTTGAAGATTTATATATATTACATTGGCAAAAAAACTCTTAAAAGGAAGGTTTGGGGCAAGAAAAGTTTAACCAAGAGGGACTTCAAAGTTTTAAACTAGTGAGCAAAAAAATAATTCGTACTAAGCCTTCTACATTTTACCCTACACCACTCATATAGTATATTTTAATATTTATTCAATCTTTGAATTTATGGAATAATGAAATTAAGAATTCTTTTTTTTTACAAATCACATCGATTTTTGGTGAAATCTAGCAAACTTCTATGAAAAATAGCATATATATTAATACTTTTAAAATTGAAGCAACTAATCACACTAATGAAAAGCGGCCTTAATAAAAATATGGCAGCTATATCCAGCCTTGTATGCCGAAGTTTGTCTAGATTTTACTATTGGATAGAAGAAGGCGATGTGCGGCCTCCGGCACGGGCTGGATCTTTGAACACCGATCTGTGTGGTGTTCATCGCTGTCACCAGAAACTTAGCTTCGGGCTACCGGGCACGTCCACAGTTTACGGATAGGGGAATGCTCCATACGGAATAGCCCCAACTGCAGTCGCAGACAATCAACGGTATGGAGTGGAGAGTCTCAGGGAGAGCCCGGGCGGCACCGGCTTTTGCATAAATACGAAGTGCATATGATGCTCGCTCGATATAATAAGGTGAGTTATCGGCGCCTTTAAATTAACAGTGGCCATCATATTCACGCGGCGATCGGTCCTTCGGACTGGAGATCGATGAGGATCGTTACCTCCATACACAGACATGTGGCTACCACACCAATAGAAGGCGACGCCAAAATAGTTCCAATAATAATAAGTTAAAAGCCCTTAAGTTTGGCGGAGAATGAAATTAGTACCAAGATTCAGTTAGTATTTTAGTCTATAGTCTATCGCACGAACAGGGGAAGAAAGATGCCATCTAGAACCCCAGTTCTTGCCTGCAACCATTAGTATATCAATATGTTTCCCTGACTTGTAATGATGGACATTAAGTTCAGGTCGGGCCACATTACTTTGGAGCGTTCACAGCCCTCTATTCGTGATCATATGTCAATAGTTGTCTACGAACCATGTCTTGACGAATTAGCTTATATTGCGATAGATTTTGGGTGTACCACAAATTCCAGCTACTCTGGAATGTGTAAAGTGTGTATTTTCTTGTCTTGCAAGCTCGTCTGCTCTTATCTCTAAGGCCCGGAACCCAGAACAGGTGAGTTTTAAACTATTCGGTCGTATCGTTGAGAACTCTGCGACAGTCATGAACTGCTTTTGAATTCAAATATTTTTAATTCATTATAACTTAGCCATTTCACCACTTTCTTTACTGCAAGGATCTCCACATGATACACACTACAATGATCAGATAACCTATCGATCGCATTTCTTAGAACTAAGCATATTGTTACTCCAGTCGGCTCTATCAGGAATAGTGGTTCTGCCCTTTTTACTAAATATCAGTTCAGACAGTGTACTACACACTGCCTGGGGTATCAGATATCCATACGCGCAGTCGAGAAAGCAGTGGCACCACTCTTCCGCAGTGCGCTGAACACTTGCAATTTCTCCTCAAATGCATCCCCAGCTGCTGCTATTGAAGTACGCTAGCAATAAGCCTGCATGAACTAAAATAAATCCCGAAACTATTACAAACAAGTAAAAGCGTGCTAAGTTCGGCCGGGCCGAATCTTATATACCCTCCACCATAGAGCGCATTTGTCGAGTTCTTTTCCCGACATCTCTTCTTTGGCAAAAAATGATATAAGAAAAGATTTGCTCTGCTATTGGAGCGATATCAAGATATGGTCCGGTTTGGTCCATAATTAAATTATTTGTTGGAGACCTGTGTTAAATGTCAGCCAATTCGAATAAGAATTGCGCCCTTTGGGGGCTCAAGAAGTAAAATAGAAAGAGATCGATTTATATGGGAGCTGTATCGGGGTATAGACCGATTCAGACCATAATAAACACGTATGTTGATGGCCATGAGAGGATCCGTTGTACAAAATTTCAGGCAAATCGGAGGTCGCAATCCAGAGCCTCAAGAGGTCAAGATCCCAGATCGGTTTATATGGCAGCTATATCAGGTTATGAACCGAATTAAATAATACTTGGCACAGTTGTTGGATATCATTACAAAACACGTCGTGCAAAATTTCGTTCCAATCGGGTAAGAATTCAAGACAAGAAGTCAAGACCCAAGATCGGTTTATATGACAGCTATACCAGGTTATGGACCGATTTGAACCATACTTAACACAGTAGTTAGAAGTGATACTAAAACACGTCGTGCAAAATTTCAGCCAAATCGGATGAGAATCGCGCCCTCTAGAGGCTCAAGAAGTCAAGACCCAAGATCGGTTTATATGACAGCTATACCAGGTTATGGACCGAATTGAACCATACATAGCACAGTTGTTAGAAGTGATACTAAAACACTATGTGCAAAATTTCAGTCAAATCGGATGAGAATTGCGCACTCTAGAGGCTCAAGAAGTCAAGACCCAAGATCGGTTTACATGGCAGCTATATCAAAACATGGACCGATATGGCCCATTTGCAATACCAACCGACCTACACTAATAAAAAGTATTTGTGCAAAATTTCAAGCGGCTAGCTTTACTCCTTCGGAAGTTAGCGTGCTTTCGACAGACAGACGGACGGACAGACGGACGGACATGGCTGGATCGACATAAAATGTCGCGACGATCAAGAATATATATACTTTATGGGATCTCAGACGAATATTTCGAGTAGTTACAAACAGAATGACGAAATTAGTATACCCCCCATCTTATGGTGGAGGGTATAAAAATTAAATACTAAACCTTACATGCACATCTTAATGCAGAGACACAGAAATTAATCTGGTAACATATAAATATAGTGTGCACAGGCTAAGAAAACAAGCAAAAACGTGCTAAGTTCGGCCGGGCCGATTCTCGGGATCGGACAACCATGGATTATACGAAAAATGTACTCAAATGAACTTAGTTGAAGGACACATGCGTGCTGTACGTATACAATTTTGTTACAAATCAGTCCACAGTTTAAGTATCTTGGGGATATAAAATACTAATCAGGGAATCGGTTTATATGAAATCTATATCATGATAACCACCAATTTGGAGAGTATTTACGAAGCTTGTTGCAAGTCATATGAGAATACAACGTTTAAAATTTTAGCCAAATCGAAAAACACTTGTGGCTTCCAGGGACCCAAGATTCCAAATCGGGAGATCAGTTTACATAGGAGTTATATCAAAATTTTGATCGATTTGAACCGCACTAAGCACGGTTGTTGAAAGGCCTAAGAGAAAACTTTGTGCCGATTTCAGCCAACTCGGATAAAAATTGTGCCTTCCAGGGGCTCAAGGCTTCAACTCAGAAGATCGGTTATATGGGAACCAGGAACGAAATAATTTCTCAAAGGTAAAATTTCACAAAAAAGTGTTCTAAAGGGAAAATTTTAATAAAATATTCTCTATGGACACAAATGGCCCAGCCCGCGCCCCTGTAATATATTCTTAATATTTTCTAAACAAACAATTAAAAACAAGTAAAAGCGTGCTAAGTTCGGCCGGGCCGAATCTTATATACCCTCCACCATGGATCGCATTTGTCGAGTTCTTTTCCCGGCATCTCTTCTTAGGCAAAAAAGGATATAAGAAAATACTTGATCTGCTATTAGAGCGATATCAAGATATGGCCCCGTTTGGACCACAATTAAATTATATGTTGGAGACCTGTACAAAATGTCAGCCAAATCTAATAAGAGAGATCGATTAATATGGGAGCTGTATCGGGCTATATACCGTATAGACCATAATAAACACGTATGTTCTTGGTCATGAGAGGATCCGTCGTACCAAATTTCAGGCAAATCAGATAATAATTGCGACCTCTAGAGGCTCAAGAAGTTAAGATCCCAGATCGGTTTATATGGCAGCTATATCAGGTTATGAACCGATTTATTTGACACAGTTGTTGAAAGTAAAAATAAAATACGTTATGTAAAATTTCAGCCAAATCGGATAGGAATTGTGCCCTCTAGAAGCTCAAGAAGTCAAGTCGCCAGATCTGTTTATATGACAGCTATATCAGATTATGGACCGATTTGAACCATACATGGCACAGTTGTTGGATATCATAACGAAACACGTCGTGCAAAATTTCATTCCAATCGAATAAGAATTGCGCACTATAGAGGCTCAAGAAGTCAAGACCCAAGATCGGTTTAAATGGCAGCTATATCAGGTTATGGACCGATTCAAACCATACTTAGCACAGTTGGTGGATGTCATAACAAAACACGTCGTGCAAAAATTCATTCCAATCGGATAAGAATTGCGCACTCTAGAGGCTCAAGAAGTCAAGACCCAAGATCGGTTTATATGGCACCTATATCAGGTTATGGATCGATTTGAACCATACTTGGCATAGTTCTTGGATATCATAACAAAACACGTCGTGCAAAATTGCATTCCAATCGGATAAGACCCAAGATAGGTTTATATGGCAGCTATATCAAAACATGGACCGATATGGCCCCTTTACAATACCAACCGACCTACACTAATAAGAAGTATTTTTGCAAAATTTCAAGCGGCTAGCTTTACTCCTTCGGAAGTTAGACAGACAGACGGACGGACATGGCTAGATCGATATAAAATGTCACGACGATCAAGAATATATATACTTTATGGGGTCTCAGACGAATATTTCGAGTAGTTACAAACAGAATGATGAAATTAGTATACCCCCATCCTATGGTGGAGGGTATAAAAATTGCCAAAAGAATGTTAGGGACTTTCGACGTTTTTTCAAAAATTTCAGATTAGCTTTTTGAAAATTTTTTAACAACAAACTTTTTTGAGCCATAATTTTCTTTCAAATTTGAAAAAAAAAAATTATTTAAAATATCCGTTTCCGACCCTTTATAGTATACTAGCTGACCCGGGCCCGCTCCGCTGCGCCTTCTTTTACGTAATATGGAACAAAAGTTGCATTGGAATATTTATTTTCGACAATTAAAGATCTTTTAGTGAAATATCATGGTACGAAAATAGAACATCGCTTGACTAACAGTTTAACAATATAAGTGCCTTATCTGAATCCCATATGGCCTTTATTGGTCTACGAATTTAAGTTTGGCTGTAAGGTGTACTCCATTCTTAAAATACTTCATTTCAGCCCGATATTCTCATGTCTGATTTAGTGATGTTTTCGGGGGAGAGGTGGTCCCCCAGATACTTGGCCTTGAAAAAAATATCAGCATTGTGCTCTTCTCTCAAATACCATTTATTTAAACCCCATATTGTCATTGGCATAAGAGGAGTTTACAGGATAAGGCGTCCCCCAATCACATGGCCTCAAAATAGGTTATTAAATTAGATATCTAATCTGAAATACCTTTCGTTTGAGCAACATATTGGTATGGTCGAAAAATGTTTAAAAATGTTTATGTGTTTTGGGGAAGGGGATGCCTTAAATACATGGTCCTACATTTGGATATCAAATTCGCATTCTACTCTCAAATACCTTTATTTAAGCCCCATATTGCGATGGTCACGAAAAAATTGCTGTTTGTGGGGTATTTTGGGAAAGGGGTAGACCCCCAGAAAATTGGTCCCGAAAGTGGGTATCAATTCTTGCTCTACCCCCCAATACCTTTCATTTCAGCTCCACATCGTTCTATATATCATTAATTTTAACCCCATATTGCCATTGCGCTCAAAATTGGATATCAAATTCGTTTTCTAATCTCATTTAAACTCCTTATTGCAATAAACTCCTTATTGATAAACTCCTTATCAGCAAATACGTCCTATTTGGAGGTTGTTACGGTGGTGGGATGTCCGCTAGACAGTTAGCCCCTAATGTTGATAGCAGAAACGTGATCTACTCCCACATACCTTTAATTTGAGCCCCCTATTTTTGCATAGTCGGCAAACACGACCGGCTTGGAGGGTGGTTTGTGGGATAGACGGCCACTCAGTGAGTTGGCCTTGAAAATATATATCGGATTCGTTTTCCACCTTTAGCTTCATATTCCAATAGTCAGAAAATACTTACTATTTGGGTGGTGTTGTGGGGGTGGGGTGGCCCCATAGACACTTTTCTCGAATATTGATATCAAATTCGTGCTTTAGTCCCAAAGACACATATTGGTATGGTCGTAAATTTGTTCCCTTTGGGGAATGTTTTTGGTGAGAGGCGGCCCCCCAAACGCTTGGTCCCATATTTTGATATCAGATTCGTATTATACATTCAAATACCTGTTATTTAAGCCCCATATTCCCATGGTCAGTAAATAAGTCCTGTTTGAGGGGAGTTTTGGGAAAGGGGTGGACCCCCAGAAACGTGGTCTCACATTTGGATATCAGATTCGTATTCTACGCGCAAAAACCTTTTATTTAAGTCCCATATTGCCATGGTCGGTAAATATGTCCGATTTGGGGGTGTTTTGGGGGTTGGGGTGGTCCCGCTAGCACTTGGTTCGACAATTGGATATCAGATACGTTTTTTTATCCAAAATACCATTCATTTGAGTCCCATATTGTCGTGATTGGTCTAAATATATGTTTGGTAGGTTTTAGGGTGGGGCGGCCCCCCCTAAGTACCCCATCCAAAATTTGGATACCAAATTTTTATTTTTAGGGTACTATATGAGAGCACACAAAATTTCGCTTAAATTATCTGGCGTTTCTGAAAATTACGGTAAGGGGGAGGGTCCGCCCCCTTTCAGATATCAAAAAATGTAGTACCCTATTTTCACCACGGGATCATTATGCACCATCTGTGAAAATTTCAAGAAAATCGGTTCAGCCGTTTCTGAGTCTATAAGGAACACACAAACATACAAACAAACAAAAATTGATTTTTATATGTAAGACAAGATCGGTACAAAACCCTGATGAAATCATGTAACCAATGTGAGACAAATTAAAACTAGCGCAAAATATAAATTAATAAAATATTTAACAAAAGTGAAAAACCGTCATCAAAATACTAGCCTCTTCGGCGAAATGTTTAACAAAATATTGAATACCCCAAATTCACTACAAACCTAAAATATCCGCACAAAAATATCTAATCGCCTAGCAATACAAAGTTTTAGTACGCAATACAAATTTAGGTCTTACGACCAAATGTCACCACCAATGAGTCTCTTCCATTTCACAGTTACAGAAGGATTTTGAGCATTTTTAGATTTCCAACCACAGTGACCATAAATTGGTAGCTATATACAAAAATGATCCGATTTGTCTCGCTCATATAAAACAAAATATGGACCTGTGCAAACTTCAGATCAATATCTTAGTTGTGAAATGATGTAGAATGACAACAACAGACGGCGACAGACATACGAATATCGTTAAATCGTCTTAGAATTTTGAGACGATCTTTACTATATACACTTTGTGCATTTTACCGAAACTACTCGAAGCAGAAATAGATTGAATTAAATCTTTATTAAATTTTCTGCAATGTTGATGTAATGAGTTACAAGTTGAAATGTTACATTTTGAAAAAAAAAATGTATATTAAAGCCGACCCTTTTAATCTTCTAAAATCCTTTTCAATCATATCGATTTAAATCCGACATTTATGCAACATATGCCGATTAAGAGGGATAAAGGTATGGTAACCAAACTGATTAGTTCGGGCCTAGAAAATACTTCTTAACTAAAGATTGTTTATACACATGCCGTTAAATCTCTATTTAGTGGTAAGAAATATTTATAAATATTATCAAAAGAATTTCTTTGAGGTTTGGTTTGAGGATTATATCTCAAAAAGCCTTGTATACCAAGCTATACAAGCCGAAAAGGCAATTCTTAGTTGGCTGGCACAGATAAAATTACATTCGCTGTTACTAATTCCAATCTCTTTCTAATTGCAAGTGAAAACCAAGTTCGTGGGGATTATAGGGCAACACTGTTTTGTTACTTATTATATAATCCCTCCAAAGGATTCTTTCCAGATTACAAACCCACTTTGTACGGCCAAGTTCGTGGGGATTATAGGGCAACACTGTTTTGTTACTTATTATATAATCCCTCCAAAGGATTCTTTCCAGATTACAAACCCACTTTGTAATCACATATATGTGTAAAGTAATCTTGATAGTTGTTCATGGTTGATTTTATCGTTTTTGTGGAAAAAAGAATAGTATCTTTACTTTTACAGATTGTTCTTCATATTCTATGTTAGCTTTGGTGATTTGGGAAACATCTGCAAAAATCCCCTTTTTAATCCTTGAAAAAATCACAAATGTGACCATTGTGTTTACAATATGAAAGGAAAGCAAAAGATGTTACACGATTTGGCTTGGTTCTACCATAAATGTATGCTAAATATGATCCTAATCGATACATAGCCTGTTATAGCTCCCACAATTTTCATTTTATTTGTCAAAAATCTTACATGTGAAATCCTTGTGTTATTTCAAAATAAAGGACACAAACGGTTTGACTCGGAATATAATGTGATATAGATGCAATATGAACCGGTCTTCAAATTTGGTTCTAGAACATATAAAAGGCGCAATTTCCATACGGTATGGCGAAATTTTTTATGTAAAAACTGATCTGACATTCGGAATCAATGTAATTATTAATATGCAAATGCAAATTTGCCCATGAACATTCGATTAAGGAACAGGGGAAAACTTCTCACATATCAATGAGTGCAGTCCGATTCAAGTTTAAGCTCAATGATAAGGGGCCTCCTTTTTATAGCAGAGTACGGACGGCGTGCCGCAGTGCGACACCTCTTTTGAGGAGAAGTTTTTACATGGCATAGTACCTCACGAATGTCAGGTACTTAATGATGGTCTCGCCAGGATTTGAACCCAGACGTTCAACGTCATAGGCGGACATGCTAACATCTGCACTACGGTGGCCTCCATTATTAATATACCTCACACCATACTAATGGATAGCTTATATGAAGTTTTACCAAACGACCACATCCCTACACCACCACTTTGGAACAGGGTATTATAACTTTGTGCATTTGTTGGCAACGCTAAGAAGCCAAATTGATAAATACATCGATCGGCTTTCAATCACTTCTTGTTTCGGTAAAGCTATGTCCGTCTGTCTCTCCGTGAATGTTATCTGGTAATTAGATACAGGTTGCATTTGTTCTCCGATTGTCATAATACTTTGCACAAGTCAATTGTATATAAGCACGGCAGCTGAGAAAATAAGTGATACCATAGTTCGTCTGAATAACGATTTTAACAAAATTCATGCGTGGGTGTATCCCTCGAAGTCAAGTGGTTACCCATTTATAGAAATCACACAATATTGCCGCTAAATCTTAAGACTGCAATTAATGGTTCTACAATCGAAATGGTGATCTCAGTGAGTAATCTTGGCGTAGTTTTTGATGATAAATTATCATGGGCTAATCATATTAACTCGGCAGTTGGCAAACCGTATGGTGTATTAAGGATCTTATATATGAATAGAAAACAGAATACTCTTGGCAAAACATATATTCTGCCAAAACTTTTATATTCTTGTAAATTTTTTTCAAAATGTTATACAGTGCTTAAAAATAAATTACATGTTGCCTTAAATGATGTTGCTAGATATGTTTTTGTTTACGCAGGAGAGATCGGATATCAGACTTTGCTAGACAGGTATATGGTGTCACTTTCGATGCAGAGAAATTCGCTGCTGGCACTACACAAAATAATATACACTACTAAGCCATCTTATTTGTCTGCTATACTTCGTTATGCTAATTCTAGTAGTGGCAACCAAATGATTCAAATACGAGACCAATATCGTATGTCAGGGCAACAATAATATCCAAACTTTTAATAACGAAAAACAGCTTTGATTTTTAATCATTTTTAATCTTTTTAACATATTCAACCTTTTTCTAAGCATTTTATTAACAATTCTAACCAGTTTAACAATTTCTTATCAAGGACCAGTGTTTATCGATGATATGGTGAATTCAACCGAGGTCGTAGTTCACTCCAAGACGAATTTCGTGAAGGTCGTCCAAAATCAGTTGTTGTTCCAAAAATAGGTTGACGTGTGACCTATCGTGAGATTGAGATAACCTTATGCATCAGTCGGACCATCATACATTCAATATTGCATGAACATTTGACCTTAAAAAAATTTGTTCGCGTTGGATGCCACACAATTTGTCAATTGCTCAAAAAAAGGTCGTGTCGATTGGTCGAAAGAAATGCTCCAAAAATACGATCGCGGTGCTTCGAAACACGTAAATATATGACATCGTGACAGGTGATGAATCGGGGATTTACGCGTATGAGCCCGAAAGTAAACAGCAGTCAACTCTATGGGTGTTTCAAGATGAGCCAAATCCAAAAAAAGTTGCTCGCGCACGAAACATTTCCAAGCAAATAATCGCTTGTTTTTTTCGGAAAAACGCGACATGTCCCGTTTTTCCGATCGTACCACTCGTACCACTAGATCAACGCAGAACCGTCAATTCTGTTTACCAGTTATCTTCCAATAAATCAGGAAATGAGCAGTGATACCTGTAAAAGTTAAAGTAACATTTCTTCCACCGAAGGGCAATCCGAAGATTCAAACACCCACAGCATAGATGATGTTCCCAAATCTTTGAGTATCAAGACAGTTAGTGGACAGCTGCTATATCGTGGGACAATCAGGCATGTTCCGGTTTTTCAAAACGAAAGATTTTCGTTGCCTTATATATACCAAACCTTGGCATATTTATGTTGGAATGCATACTCGAATCAATTTCCTATACAGTAAGGCCAACCATAAGTGATATCAAACCATAAAAGAAGAAGGCTTAGAAAATATAGGCTAAACAATTTTTTCGTTTTGCGAATTCGAAATGAAACAGGCCTGAAATAACTACACAATACATGAAATATTGTAATAACACCTGGCCTGGATGTTTAACTAATGACCTTTCAACGAAGATGGAGACAAATTTGCAGGTACATAGCATACAAACTTAACCAAAAAACACGTAAAAAGGCATTAAGTTCGGCCGGGCCGAACTTTGGATACCCACCACCTCGTGTATACATATATGTAAACTACCTTTCGTCAAAATACGGTAAAAAATACATACTTTATGCCCCATAGCAGCTATATCGAAATATGTTCCGATTTGGACCAAATAAAGGGTGATTTTTTTGAGGTTAGGATTTTCATGCATTAGTATTTGACAGATCACGTGGGATTTCAGACATGGTGTCAAAGAGAAAGATGCTCAGTATGCTTTGACATTTCATCATGAATAGACTTACTAACGAGCAACGCTTGCAAATCATTGAATTTTATTACTAAAATCAGTGTTCGGTTCGAAATGTGTTTCGCGCTTTACGTCCGATTTATGGTCTACATAATCGACCAAGTGAGCAAACAATTAATGCGATTGTGACCAAGTTTCGCACTCAGTTTACTTTATTGGACATTGAACCAACCACACGAATGCGTACAGTGCGTACAGAAGAGAATATTGCGTCTGTTTCTGAGAGTGTTGCTGAAGACCGTGAAATGTCGATTCGTCGCCGTTCGCAGCAATTGGGTTTGTGTTATTCGACCACATGGAAGATTTTACGCAAAGATCTTGGTGTAAAACCGTATAAAATACAGCTCGTGCAAGAACTGAAGCCGAACGATCTGCCACAACGTCGAATTTTCAGTGAATGGGCCCTAGAAAAGTTGGCAGAAAATCCGCTTTTTTATCGACAAATTTTGTTCAGCGATGAGGCTCATTTCTGGTTGAATAAGCAAAATTGCCGCATTTGGAGTGAAGAGCAACCAGAAGCCGTTCAAGAACTGCCCATGCATCCCGAAAAATGCACTGTTTGGTGTGGTTTGTACGCTGGTGGAATCATTGGACCGTATTTTTTCAAAGATGCTGTTGGACGCAACGTTACGGTGAATGGCGATCGCTATCGTTCGATGCTAACAAACTTTTTGTTGCCAAAAATGGAAGAACTGAACTTGGTTGACATGTGGTTTCAACAAGATGGCGCTACATGCCACACAGCTCGCGATTCTATGGCCATTTTGAGGGAAAACTTCGGAGAACAATTCATCTCAAGAAATGGACCGGTAAGTTGGCCACCAAGATCATGCGATTTGACGCCTTTAGACTATTTTTTGTGGGGCTACGTCAAGTCTAAAGTCTACAGAAATAAGCCAGCAACTATTCCAGCTTTGGAAGACAACATTTCCGAAGAAATTCGGGCTATTCCGGCCGAAATGCTCGAAAAAGTTGCCCAAAATTGGACTTTCCGAATGGACCACCTAAGACGCAGCCGCGGTCAACATTTAAATGAAATTATCTTCAAAAAGTAAATGTCATGGACCAATCTAACGTTTCAAATAAAGAACCGATGAGATTTTGCAAATTTTATGCGTTTTTTTTAAAAAAAAAGTTATCAAGCTCTTAACAAATCACTCTTTACTAATAAGTACAAGTCACTGTTCAATTGTGTATAACAAAATATTGATCTTTTTAGTAGCTATATCTTAAAATAAACCGATCTGAACCATGTACGACACGGATGTCGATAAGCCGATTATAAGACCCTGTATCGAATCTCAGTGAATTCGGATTATTAATGTGCCTTTTATGGGGCCAAGACTTTAAATCGACATGTCGGTCTATATGGCAGCTATAACCAAATCTGCACTGATTTGGGCCAAGTTGCAGAAAATTCGAAGGGCCAAACACAACTCACTGTCCCAAATTTCGGCGAAATCGGACAATAAATGCGTCTTTTATGGCCCCAAAACCTTAAATCGAGAGATCGGTCAATATAGCAGCCAGGGACGTAGCCAGGATTTTATTTTGGGGGCCCACCCCACATTTTTTCAAAATCGAAAAATGCCAAAATTCTTGTTACTGTAAAATAGGTAAAGATAACCCTTTTTTAAAAATTGTGGTAACTATTGGGTGCAGGAACCGACACATCGGCAGTGACATTTGGTCATAAAGTCAGAGCTGAATTTTACACCAAATTGTTGTAATGGCTTCGAACGCTAGACAACGGCAACGGATCTTCCTGCTACTCCGTGTTCCAAGGTTCGCATTAACGACAAAAAATACCCAAGAATAGAGCTGCTTTAGAACAATTCAAGCTCGAGTTAGGAAAGAGGAATCGTAATGAAATTTGGGTTGGCATAAAGTAGACAAATGAAACCAGTTATAAAAATTTTCCCGACATGTTTTGGGAGGAAAATGGGCTTGTCAAAAGTCCCAAAAATCAAACAAAAAAATTTCTCAAAATTAAATTATTCCAATTATTAAATCCAGCTTTCTTCGCTAAATAGTCATAAAATATTATGAAAATGATTATTTTGTCGTAGGGGTTTAGAAATAAAAAGATTTTTTTAAACTAAAAATATTTGAAAAAATTGCTACGTCTATATAAATTCTCTAAATTATGAATATACTAGCATATGCCCGGTCGCTTCGCTGCCGCCGATGGAACACCCAATATCAAGGTGTGGCTGTATCGCAATTTTAATAGCTTTAGCCTTATCCGTAAAGAAAGAATATTTTGAAAGTTTTAGTGCCTAAATATAAGGATTAAAAAAAATCTAGTCGGCCGATGATTACTGTCAAGGTGAACCTGTATCACAGTTTTGAGATCTTTAGATCAATCCGTAAACAAAGTACCATTTTGAACGTAACCACATTTCAAAACAATCTTCTATTCATCCGTGGCATACTGCCAGTCTGTAAATAAAGTACTACTTTATACTTTTTAGTACCAAAATTAACGATTATCAAAATAATCTTCTAGTCGCTGAGTACATAGTGCCTAGATGTAACTGCGTTCCAAATTTCAAAGCTGTAGCTCAACCCGTAAAGAATGTGTCATATTGCCAAGATATGCCTCTACCCCAAATTTCAGATCTGTAGCTTAATCTATAAGGAAAGTACTAAATAGTATCAATTACAGCACTTAAGTACTTTTTATTTCACTCCACGTACGATTGGTACCAAAATGTATGACTTGTTAAAAATGACTTAGTCAGCCAACATATATTTCTTAGTAGAATCTGCATGTTAAATTTCAGAGACCTCGTTCAAACCGTAAAGAAAGTACAAAATGGTACCAAATACGGTACAAAACGTACGTTGCTTCTGTTTCCATAACTATTTTCCATATTTTTTCTACCTATCCCCTATATTTCGCAACAACAATCATATAATACAAATTTCGAAGTTCTAGCTCTTCCCGTTCGCCCTATGCCAATTTCACCTGTTTCGAATATTTTCTGGCACTTATTTGTTTCTAAACGTCGAAAAACGTCTAATTTAGGTTGCCATATTGTACCTTAATTCCAAAATTCAAAGCCCTAGCTGCGGCTTTTATGGGCCCAAAACCTTAAATCGAGCGATCGGTCTATATGGCAGCTATATCTAAATCTGGACCGATCAAGGCCAAATTGAACAAGTAAAACGGCGTTAAGTTCGGCCGGGCCGAACTTTGGATACCCACCACCTCGGGTATATATGTAAACCACTTTTCATCAAAATCCAGCGAAAATTGCATGCCTTATGTCCCATTGCAGTTATATCGAAATATGATCCGATTTGGACCAAATTCTAATAAGTACAAGACATTGTTCAATTATGTATAACAAAATGTTGGTCCTTTTAGCTATATCTAAAAATAAACCGATCTGAACCATATACAATATGGATGTCGAAAAGCCTAACATAAGTCAATGTGTCAAATTTCAGTTAAATCGGATTATAAATGCGTCTTTTTTGGGGCCAAGAATTTAAATCGAGATACCGATCTATATGGCAGCTATATCCAAATCTTGACCGATCTGTGCCATAATGCAGAATTATGTCAAGAGGTTGAACCTAACACAATGTCCCAAATTTCGGCGACATCGGACAATAAATGCGCCTTTTCTGGCCCTAAAACCGAGAGATCGGTCTATATGGCAACTATATCCAAATACTGACCGATCTGTGCCATAATGCAGAACTATTTCAAGAGGTTGAACCTAACCCAATGTCCCAAATTTCGGCGACATCGGACAATAAATGCGCCTTTTATAGGCCTTAGACCCTAAATCGGAGGATCGGTCTATATGACATCTATATCCAAATCTGGACGGATCTGGACCAAATTCACGAAGGATGTCGAGAAGCCTAACATAACTCACTGTCCCAAATTTCAGAAAAATCGGATAATAAATGTGGCTTTTAAGGGCCTAAGACCTTAAATCGGAGGATCGGTCTATACGGCGGCTATATCCAAATCTGAACCGATCTAGACCAAATTGACGAAGGATCTCGAGGGGCCTTTCACAATTCACTGTCTTAAATTTCAGTAAAATCGGATAATAAATGTGGCTTTTATGGGCCTAAGACCCTAAATTGGAGGATCGGTCTATATGGCAGCTATATCCAAATCTGAACCGATCTGGGCCAAAATGACGAAGGATGTCGGAGAGCCTAACACAACTCACTGTCAAATTTCAGTTAAATCGGATTATAAATGCGTCTTTTTTGGGGCCAAGAATTTAAATCGAGATACCGGTCTATATGGCAGCTATATCCAAATCTTGACCGATCTGTGCCATAATGCAGAATTATGTCAAGAGGTTGAACCTAACACAATGTCCCAAATTTCGGCGACATCGGACAATAAATGCGCCTTTTCTGGCCCTAAAACCGAGAGATCGGTCTATATGGCAACTATATCCAAATACTGACCGATCTGTGCCATAATGCAGAACTATTTCAAGAGGTTGAACCTAACCCAATGTCCCAAATTTCGGCGACATCGGACAATAAATGCGCCTTTTATAGGCCTTAGACCCTAAATCGGAGGATCGGTCTATATGACATCTATATCCAAATCTGGACGGATCTGGACCAAATTCACGAAGGATGTCGAGAAGCCTAACATAACTCACTGTCCCAAATTTCAGAAAAATCGGATAATAAATGTGGCTTTTAAGGGCCTAAGACCTTAAATCGGAGGATCGGTCTATACGGCGGCTATATCCAAATCTGAACCGATCTAGACCAAATTGACGAAGGATCTCGAGGGGCCTTTCACAATTCACTGTCTTAAATTTCAGTAAAATCGGATAATAAATGTGGCTTTTATGGGCCTAAGACCCTAAATTGGAGGATCGGTCTATATGGCAGCTATATCCAAATCTGAACCGATCTGGGCCAAAATGACGAAGGATGTCGGAGAGCCTAACACAACTCACTGTCCCAAATTTCCCCAAAATCGGATAATAAATGTGGCTTTTATGGGTCTAAGACCCTAAATCTGAGGATCGGTCTATATGGTAGCTGTATCCAAATCTGGACCGATCTGAGCCAAATTGACGAGGGATGTCGAAGGGTCTAACACAAATCACTGTGTCCAATTTTAGCAAAATCGGTTAATAAATGTGGCTTTTATGGGCCAAAGACCCTGAAGCAGCGGATCGGTCTATATGGAGGTTATATCAAGATATGGTCCGATATAGCTCATCTTCGAACTTAAGCTACATATGGACAAAAAAAGACTCTGTGCAAAATTTCAGCTCAATATCTCTATTTTTGAAGACTGTAGCGTGATTTCAACAGACAGACGGACGGACATGTCTAGATCGTCTTAGATTTTTACGCTAATCAAGAATATATATACTTTATAGGATCGGAAATGGATATTTCGATGTGTTGCAAACGGAACGACAAAATGAATTTACCCCCATCCTTCGGTGGTGGGTATAAAAATGATGTCGAATGGCCTAACACAACTCACTGTCCAAAATTTTGGCAAAATCGGACAATAAATGCGCCTTTTATGGGAGCAAGCCGGCGGATCGATCAATATGGGGACAAAAAATAAATCTGTTCAAAGTTTCAGCTCAATATCCCTATTTTTAAACGGTAGACTGTGGCATGATTTAAACAGACAGACGGACGGACATGGCTAGATCATCATAGATTTGTACGCTGATCAAGAATATTTATACTATATAGGGGTCGGAAATGGATATTTCGATGTGTTGCAAACGGAATGACAAAATGAATATGCCCCCATCCTTCGGTGGTGGGTATAAAAAAGAATATACGTGCAAAAACATACAACCTTGCTTACATTGTACTTTGAATAATTTTGTATGGGTATTTTAAAAAGCTATCTATATACCATTTTATATGAAATACTAAAAACTCTGCATGGTCTTAAGCGAAATCCATAAAAAATATTAATAATGATATTAAGAAAAACTTCTGTTAAACGTGATTTCGATTTTCCTTGCTAAGCGCTGTCCGGAGCGATCCGAATAATCGAGGTTCAACGGTATCATGTTACTGTCGTTTCAGAGAGTATACGAATCGCCGCTTCAGTGAACTGCCACCCCTCTCTGATGTGCTAGTGGCCGAGAGGAAATTCCGAGACATAATTAAAGCAGCAGGCGCTCGCTTTATACCAGCCGGTCAAATAACCAAGTGCCGCCCAATTTCCTGGCGCAAGCAGTGGTACTCGCAGACGATCGTGATGGGATTCGTGGTATGGACCCCGCTAACCCCAGAATCAGCGAGCTGAGTTTGGATATAAACAGGGTAGTCAACGAACATAAGCGGAATCTGTGGCTGGAATACTTGGAGCAATGTAATTTAGACACCGGTGTAGGCAAACTGTGGTCTACTGTTAAGTCACTCTCGAACCCCGGTAGACGGGATGACAGGACGTCAGTCACTTTTGGCAAAATAACCGTGACTGATCCAAAGAGATGCGCCAGGTTGTTCAACCGTCAATTTATTGTGTATCCCGAGAGAGACAGGGCAAGGAGGAGAGCCGTTCGCCGTATTCGTGGTCTCCGAGCCGATGAACAGCCATCACAATTTACCGAAGTTACGAATGTCATCCGAGGCGTCAAATTATCTAAGGCGTTGGGCCCCGACGGAATCTCTACATTGATGTTGAAGAATCTGGATTCACCTGGAGTTGAGTGCCTTGCTAGTTACCTCTAGATTACGCGGCATATCAAGCAGGTCTAAACAACATTCATGCAGACACGGTAGCAGATGCAGTAAAAAGCTACCGGGTGAATGTAGTGTGACCGCCTCCCATTGCACCTGAAGAAATTGACCTCCCCCGGCAAATCAGAGTAGTTCTGTTCCGGCAGATGCAGTCGCCTCAATTCCTACAGAGCTAGGATTGACGTGCAAGATGTATGTCCCGATTGTAACCAGGGACCGCACGATACACGCCACCTGTTTAACTGCCCAGCCAAACCCACTCGACTCAGACCCAGATCCCTGTGGACGCACCCCATCTTAGTCGCAGAGTTCCTGGGTGTTGACACTCAACAGAATCAAGCAGACGAAAGATAGAACACACTGCTACAACAACAACAACAACTGACATTTCTAGTTTGACCGATATACCAGTGTGAACTTGATAACACTTCGTGCCTACCTGCCTGTTTATGTGCAAACATGTGTATGTTCGGTATGTCAGACGTAAAATACGTGGACGTAAAATATCTTTGTAATCTCCAACTTCCACTTGAAGCATGGGCCAGGTAAAACATATATTGCCCGATTTTTAGGAAATTGGATAAGGTGTTCAGAAGATTGAGGAGATTAAAAATCTATTCTGAGTTCAGCTAATAGAACAAACGTTCTGTAATAGGCAAATAAGTAAACTAATATGTTAATATTTTATATGAAGCTACTCTTTTACGATTAACATAACACTCAGTTAACGTTTTAAATAAATAGTTGAAAATTTTCAAATTAAACTATTGACTTAATTTAGTAGACTCAGTTGTAAGCTCTGTCAGTGTTGATTCTGTGAAAAATTAGATGCAATCAGATTTGAAAATACGTTAACATACATTTCTTTTGGCAAAGTTAAATTGACAGGCCTCTTGAACTGCAATAAATTTTCAATTGCATTTAATGTCACCAAAATGGGCAAACAAAAAAAAATTGATTTCCTCCAACTGTCATTAATTTCTCTTTGTTACCCAGACTCTGACAAAATGAAATCACCAGCATATCCGAAATGTTTGCTTACCTTGTACTCATATTTGCAGTTCACTTATTATTAATTTCATTTCATAGTTCGAGCAAGGAAGCTGACACACAAAAAAGAAATAGAGAACATTGGATTATGTCCTGCTGGGCAACGTGTCTGCCACCGATGTTTTTCAAAACCTATCCATAATTTATTGACATCCATTTATCTGCTCTGTCATGTCCCTCCAGAATAACGAGAAAGGAACACCACACGTCCGGTGTATGTCAGGAACAATTGGTTTTTGGGCTGTCATTGTCGTTTGTTTGTTTCTCCATTTCGATCCGGTATCAGAATAATACGAGGACACGACGAGTACACAGGGTAATGTGACATTGAAAATTTTACAGTTAAATTAAGAAAAATTTATGTCGCTTTTTTCCATTTGAGCTGCAAAAAAGAACTATGGGTTTCAACAATGAACAGCCGAGGCATGCAGCACTTTGTCAATTGCAGAAGTAAAGATTTTCGACAAAAATGTGACCATATCAAACGTAGTTCTCATTGTTGTGTCAGGATGTCATGCTGAGCCTTCATACTTGGATGCTGCTGAGTGCGTCCTTTTACACATTTAGTTCGGATGTTTCTCTGTCATTGGGGTGTAGTGTTGCCAAAACGTGATGGCAACAAAAGAGATTTGTATCCTTTTTTGTCCTTCGGCCGCCGCTCAACTTTTGTTTGTTAACTCTCAACGTCCAATTAATAATTTTGTGACATGTAACAGTAGCCTTGAATGGCTTTAATAAATTATGGACTTATGATGGTTGCTATTTATAATCCACATGGTAGAACAAACTTAGTTTAATGACTTTTTGATTCGAAGGCGTGATGGATTCTGGGTAACATCTGTGTATTTTATACCCATCACCATTAGCTGGCCATCAATCTAGTGATTATACCACCACTGAGGTACACGATATTATAACTTAGTGCATGTATTGTATTAGCTGAAAGGAGAAGAGATGGGCCAATTGATAAGCAGATTGCTTACTCACTTCTTGATTCGATTTAGCCTTGTCGATTACGATTACAGAACGTTTGTTCCATTAGTTGAACTCAAAAAAGATTTCCAAACAATTTGATTTTCGGCAATGTTTCTCCCATTTTTATACCCTCCACCATAAGATGGGAGGTATACTAATTTCGTCATACTGTTTGTAACTACTCGAAATATTCGTCTGAGACCCCATAAAGTATATATATTCTTGATCGTCGCGACATTTTATGTCGATCTAGCCATGTACGTCCGTCTGTCTGTCGAAAGCACGCTAACTTCCGAAGGAGTAAAGCTAGCCGCTTGAAATTTTGCACAAATACTTCTTATTTGTGTAGGTCGGTTGGTATTGTAAATGGGCCATATCGGTCCATGTTTTGATATAGCTGCCATATAAACCGATCTTGGGTCTTGAATTCTTGAGCCTCTACAGTGGGATTCTAAATGCGCTATATCGGTCCATGGTTTGATATAGCTGCCATATAAACCGATCTTGGATCTTGACTTCTTGAGCCACTAGAGGGCGCAATTCTCATCCAATTTGGCTGACGGCTTTTCTCAAAACGTCCAACCTGCGTGTTCAAAATGGTCTTCATCGATCTATGACCTGATACAGCTCCCACATAAACCGATCTCCCGATTATGCTTGTTGAGCCCCTACAAGGCACAATTCTTATCCCAATGGACTAAAATATTACCCAAAGACGTCTACTATGGTCCAAATTGGACTATACCTTGACATAGCTCTAATAGCTTAACGATTCTTATCCATTATTCTTTGTTTGCCTTAAAGGAGATACCGGGTAAAGAACTCGACAAATGCGATCCATGGTGGGGGGTATATAAGATTCGACCCGGCCAAACTTAGCACGCTCTTATTTTTTTTTTTTTTTTTTGTACAAAGTGATATGGAATATGGATTTACATTGTGACCGATTTGTCATATTTCAATAGACTTCGTTCCTCGTCAATTAAAATTTGTGTGCCAAATATCAGAGCGCCATGCCAAAACAACAAAAATAAATAACTTTTTAGATTGCCATTAAAAATCTAACCATTAAACCTTCCATATCTCGTTTTTTGAAATAATAAAATGCATCAGTCAATAGTGAATTCCTAGATTTATATTCAACATTTAATTGGTTGCTCTTCAGCTACATTGTTAACCGTACCTTACGATAAAATAATCAAACTCAGTGAATAATTTATGAGTTTTCGGAAAGCTGAACTATTTTCAACTCTTTCCACAAAAATGTAATAATAATAAACCCAGACATGAAACAATTAAAACTTCAGAAAAACAATGTCTAATATAATAATGGCGACGGTTAATTTTTTTTATCAAAAAGAATGTGAATACAGAAACCACAAACATGAAACTGAAAAGAGGTAATAAAAACAAGGCGGAAAAAAACACTTTTGGGAAAGTTAAAAAAAAAAACATTTAACAGAAACAATTAAAAGTGTGAACCTAGAAAAAAATGCAACAGTTAAAATGAAGCCAAAGTTTTTCCAACAGGAAATGAAAACAACATTTTGCACTTATCGAAAATTTTAAAGTAAAAACAGAAGCAAGTAAATGTATCAACTTAACTATGAAATAGAGTTTTACAAATGCTTGCTTTAAACTATAAAAGCAGACTTTGTATAAGTTAAGAAAAATTTTACTAACTGCGAATGTACGTATTTATTATTTACTCAAATCATGACAAGAATAGATTTATACATCTACCTCAGATACAGTTAGGCTAAATACCATAATAGCCAGAAAGGATTAAATGTATAGATATTACAACGAGACCATTTCATTGGACGCAAGTAGTCCAAGAAACAGATATATTTAGAGTGGCATCTTATACAAAATTGAAATTAAGCTTTCATTTATTAAAGACGTATTTGAGAACTCATCATTACCGACTTATGGTAAAGGAAGGAAAGCTTCCAAACATTTAAGGCACCAAGACCTGGTGATATATTTCCGGCATTACTACAGAATGAGGGGAACAACTTGCCGCCCCATCTAGCCGAAATATTGGAAGGGAGCGTAGGTTCCCTTATTTTCGATGAAGTGGGAAGGGTAGTGTTTATTCCCAAATCCGGCAAGGAAAAAGTTGCGGCACCATATATTAGCTACTATGATAAAGAATACGATACTTACTGCAATAAATTGCAGACACAAGTATAACAAAAGGAGATCGAAGGAGACCCTATGCACGAAATTGTGCATAGAATAGAAGAAATTTTCGTTACCAAGATGTGAAAGTTAGCGGCATGCATTGACATCGAAAGAGGAATGTGAGGACTGATACACTGATACAATTCTTATGCTAGTATCAGGTGGACCCAGTCCTTAGGGGCTGCATAAGCCATATGCTGAGGAACAGGTGGATAAATTGTGATCGTTAGCAAACCCTATGTGTGATCTTAACGGATAGTAAGTCCGCCATTATGGCAATATCAACCAGAGCTGAACGTTCAAGGATGATCCCGGTGTAAAGAAAGGATATTAACGCATGCTATAAAGATTGCACTAACTGTATCGTTTGGATGCTGGACCATAGCGATGTTTGGCAAGATGACTATTCTGTAAGGGCCAGGAGACACTACTAGCACTGTGGAACTGTAAAACAATCGGAAGGACGACGAAACACATATGGGGAGATCCCTGAGAGAACGACGCTATTGTTGACAGAAAGTAGGAAAAATTTTTGTATGTCTTTTGGTATCATAATGGGGCACATAGGACTACGAACGCAATTATGCAGAATAGGTGCTGCAAGTGACAGCGTTTCAAGGACATGTGGGGAAGATCACGAGACGTTGGAACAATTCAAAGGTCAATATCCTGCTTTCGCAGCTAACTAACTCCAGCATTGTGGAATCGCGAAACGGTATGTAGGACGACGAAAATCGCTTGGGGAGATCCGGATTATAAGAAACCGAAGCTGTTACGAAGCTTTCGGCGTCATAATGAGAAACATAGGACTACGAGATCACTTATGCAAAATCGGTGCGGTAAGTGATAACATGTGTAGGACATGCGGTTTTCAGGGCTAACAGACGCCGGCACTTAGATGGGAACAGCGAAACGGTCGGTAGGACGGCGAAAATCCTATGGGGGGATCCAGATCGTGAGAAGACGAGGCTATTACTGAAAGGAAGCAAGAAAGTGGTCAGTATAGATATTGGTATCATAACGGGACACATAGGACTACAAGCTCACTTATGTAAAATCGGTGCGGCAAGTGATAACATCTGTAGGGCATGCGGGGAAGATGATGAGACGTTGGAGCATTTCCTTTGTCATTGCCCGGCTTTCGCGTCTAACAGATACCGGCATTAACATTTCCGCCTATGGCACCGAATACCTGAGTTCAAATCCTGGCGTCAACATCAAAAAATTTGTCAATGGTAGTTACCCCCTTACTAATGCTTACTACATTTGTAAGGTACTCGGACTCGGCATAAAAAAAGAGGCCCATTATCATTGAGCTTGAACTTTAATCAGACTGCACTCATTGATATGAGAGAAAGTATCCCTTGTTCCTTAACGAAATATTCCAATGCAATTTAGTAGTAGTAACGTAGACACCCAGTGTTAATATATTGTCCTTCAATACCGAATCTTAAAAAATTTTGAAATTAAATCTACATTTATGGCAACACATGTATGTCCATGTTACCATAAATGTAGATTTTATTTTATAATCGGGTTAGTGTGAGCTCAAAATTCTAAAGACTAACCTCGAGAAAGAAAATCTAAGTCAGGAATTCCGTGCTACATACAAAATCTCCTTCTTTCACTCCAAGACTGTTGGTGAACTTATCGTCGTAGTTGTTATTGCCCTGATGGCTAGTTTACTGTCCAGAGTTCCGTCAATCCATGTCTGTGTCTCCGGGAGCAGTGTCTCGCACTCGACCTCAAGTGTCATTTCAGGTATTCGATTCGATTATGGATGATCCAACCAATGTGATGAAATTCTCTCTAACTTCTCTAAAAGTGTTTCCAAGATGATCCAAAACAACATGAACACCGTTTTTATGCATATTGATCCTTCCAGGACAAGAGTAGATTCGTATTTTTACCACTATTAAATATTTTTCTGATTCAGAACGCAATCATTATTTGCCACTTCTTTTATTTTAGGTCTTTTTGAATTCTATTTTTTTTTGTATGCGCCCACATTAAAAATCCGTTGCAAAATATTTTTTTAAGCATACATGTTAGGTTCGAGATTAATCCATTGTACTTTGTAATTATTAGAGTCAGGATTTGTATGCAAAATTGATTTTTAATCCGATTGAACTATGTACAATTGAATTGAAATTTCGTATTTAGGGTAATTTTGACACATAAAATTCATTTTTTTATGAAATATTGAATATACTTAAATACATGATGAAAATATGCAAAATGCACAAATGGCAAAACCGAGAATCATTTCTTAGAGGCAATCATAGCGCAGAGTTTAGCATGTCCGCCTATGACGCTGAATAAAATATCCTTTTCCGACCCTTCAAAGTATATTCTAAGAAGATTTAATGATATCCGCGCCTATCAGTTCCAACCACCACAGATTCGAATTTTGTCCATACCCAGAATTAGTCCTTCATTGAACCAAATATTTGGGTACAGCTACCATATATTCCGTTCTCTCTATTTAGGGTCTTGAACCCATACAAGGCGCATTTATTACCCAATTTCGATGAAATTTGGAACAATGCTATGTCAGCACAGAATATGATCCAGATTAAACCATATTAACATATAGCTGACAAATAGACCGATTTGTCGATTTTGGTTCTTCCACCCATTACAGCCGAATTTATTTTCTGATTTCCCTAAAAGTTTGAACATTGGGTTGCACTAGGTCTTCCAATATCGGACCATATTCAGATAAAGCTGCCATTAAGACCGATATGACTTTTTCGGTTTGATTTCTATTAAATTTGGAAAAATTAGTTTCAATAAATACCAGATACATGAGTGTGAACCAAATATGGCCCATATCAGACCACATTTACATATAGTTGCCATATCGACCGTTCTGCCTATATATTGGGATGTATCTGTATCCAATTTGAGCTAAATCCATGAAAAAAGAACCATTTCGCACCTAAAGTTGCGAATAAAAAAAAAAATCGGGTCTCCCAACATATATTGTCAATTTGTAACTTATCCCAGAATGTATCCAAAGAATGTATCAATTACAGTACTATAGGATGATCACTTCCTCTTCTGGTACGATTTATTACAGTATATTCTATTTTTCCAAAATTTGCTTAAACGAACATAAGCCATTTCGCACTAGTTTGCATTTTTTTGGTACCGAAATGTCTGAACTTTGAAAAAATCGTTTAGTTCTAGTTGTACCTATATGCCAAATTTCACATCTCTAGCTCAATCCGTAAATACAGTATCAAAAAGTACCAACTGTGGCACTAAACGTACGATTTTGCAAAACTTTTTTCTTTCAACCTTACTTCTTTCGAGACGCTCTTTCGTTTACTCCCAACCTACGCCTAGACCTTCCAATTGCGTTGACGAAATATTCACAATTTCGACTTTTTAATACCTACACGTAGGAATATCATCAAAACCCCGTTTTATCCCGTGCCTATGACCCAAGACCAATATTTTTACCAAATTTTATTATTGTAGCTTTAGCCGTTTGAGCTAGGCGATGCTCGGTCTTCGGTGATAGAAGAAGAGAAAATAAATATAAATGGATATATAGCACCTAAAATAACCACATGAATACCTACATTTAACATTGTACATCGTATGGTACTTCGATCTTCAAAGGACTTTGTGGTTTCGATCACATTGTCATAATTGTTTCATTGGTAAATGTACCTGTTTTATGAAGGGTTTTGGGTTGGTCTGAGGGCCAAACTTTTTATATAAAATATGTATTCTATTCTCAAATACATTTCATTTGAGTCCCATAAGGTTTCAATTAGTCAACTTTTTCTTGGGTTGTTGGACTTAATTACAGTTTCGCATTCAATCCCAAACAACTTTCATTTTAGTCCAATATTGTTGCCCAGTATTGTAATATAAATTTCGTATTCTTCTCCCAAACACTTGAATGGAGATATATATATGAATATTGGACTCAGCGCTCACGGAGGGCCAGCGCCGCTTCCGATATCAAAAAATCAAAAACTTATATAACAAATTGTTGCTCCCATTGTGCCAGGCATCTATACTGATTATTTTATTAAAATTAAAGCTAGTTAGCTTTATACATTCAGTTCTAAAATGGTTTTATGAATCGATAATGCATATGTGCAACCATATGGATATGAATGTAAAATCTAAATAGTTTGGAACGACTTATTTTAGGTTAAAAATCTATTGTGTTCATCCGTTCAAAATTTAGCTTTAGCATAAAATTTGGTCTCTAGTTATTATATAGCTCAGATATATACCGTCTTCTTTACTTGACATCTTGGAAAATGTAAGTCACATTTATCAAATAATTTCAATGACATTTGTCATGAGTTTTATATGTATCTCTCTCTTCTACAATGGTAGTAAGAATGGTATACCACTTTTAAATTGCTTCCACATAAACTTATCTACCGATTTAACATCTTGGCGGTACTGAAGTTGCACCTATACAAGGTTTTGATTGAATTGCCTCTCCAACATCTGCTCTAAGTTTGATACACATATGTAAGTCCCTTCTCAGCTGAAATAGAAAGAACCTAAAGTGCAACTAGAATTATAAAGACAGTCCTAAGCAAATGTATAATTTATAATAATATAAAATAAAAAATATTCGGGGAAAATGCATGTTGCTTTAACAACATTTATTTTGAATCCTAAGGTAACAACACTTTTATTAAACTTAAAAAATATTCCTTCATAAGTGTAGCTCTCATTTAAAAATGGCTTCAGATTTATCATCTAAGTAGTCAAAAGTCAATACTTATATCCTGTTTAAGCAACATCACATTTTTATTGCAAGTAATGCATAAAAAACAGTTTTTTTTTAAATCTAATACGCACATTAAATGAACAGATATTGTCGCCAATATTTTTCCCTATTCAATCCATTTTCTAACTAACTTCTATATTATGCGTAATTTATGAGCTCAAATGCCAGTCCAAACTTCAAAACAGGAAGAAGCCCGTCCATCAAATTGATTATAGTAATGATTTTTCCATCATTTTTTTCGCTTTATTATTCCGTCGCCACCACGCCAGCCTGTCATCAGAATAGTTCAAAGGCGTGATAAACTTGACAGTTTTATGACACTCTAACCATGGCGGCTGGCATATGCTGAAACACTGACGGAACGAATTTTCACACAACAGTTGGTGAGGCAAAAAAAAAGTTGTTAATGGCATGCATTGAGAGCCAACATGAAAAAAGGCCACTATTGAGAGTAGATTTCAATATAATACAAAGTGAGAATAGCTCTCTTTGAAAAATTATATTCTACCAGTTGCTCTTTTGCCTATAACAAAGTGGAAATTGCAATGGTAACCCCGAAATATTGGGTTGCCATTGCGAGAAAATTTTTGAAATGCTTAAAACTGATTGGTCGCCTTCGGCGGGAGAGCAAATTGTTATTCATAAAACGCAGCCCTCTTCTCTGAGACTACTGTGTTTTAATTTTCACAAGCATTGAGTGTTATTCTCTTAACCATATCTCACTGTGTGTTAGTAAGTCCATTATAGAAGAAACCTGTTTGCTTATGCCAAAGTGTTGATGGACAACACATGCCTTCATAAAGGGGTTCCATGGCTGGCTTTCACTGACATCTATGGCGCATGCGAAGTGATTGGCTATTCAAGACGCCATATTTGAAAATTACTCTACAATAAAAAGGGACAACCTTCTATGTTGGTTTCGTTCTTACGCCAACAGTTCAATAGCATAGCAGGTTTTGAGCATGAAAAACGCAATTGCTTCTTTAAAACGCCATACAAAAGAGCACCGGAGAAAAATACCATTTTATTGAGAGTAACAGAAAATACAAATATGTGTTCTCTCCCCTATGTGTGCTGCGTCTGCTTCCTTTTGTTATCTTCTGCTGTGAGCATTTCATTGCCTTTGTAATTCTCGCCGAGGTAAGTTACTCCACTGAACTGCTAAACACAAATCAGTTCGAGTTCAACTGTCGTGGCGTTCAGACGTATTCGGAAAAAGGAAAAGCTAGTAAACCTGAAAGCTCAAACGGTTCTCAGTTAACAGAGAAAAGTTGATAAAAAAAATTATTGGTGGAAAAAAAAAATAAACACACAAATATAAATGATTATTTGATTCAATAAAATTAAAAATATCGTACGGAAGAAAAAAAATCATCTTGAAGAAAACTTGTAATAAAATTGGAAAATAAATTTCCAGAATAATATGCATATATATTTTATTAAATGCAAGTGAAAGTGTTGAAAAAAATACCAAATAAAAAACCAACTTAAAATTGTGCTTTATTGAAGAAAAAAAATAACGAAAAACTTCTTAACAACAGTTGTGGATTAAATCAACACCTTCATATTTGGCTGCTTTAGTCAATTTTTGGATTACTTATACTTTAACAGCAAACCTTGCTGCAACTTTTTGGATTAGTTCCCGTTCACAAAAAACAACTTCACCATCTACAATATGGTTGTATTAGAAGGTGGCGGTGGTGTTGTTACCATCGGTAATAACCAATACCTTCAACCTGATTATTTGGCTCCATTGCAAGCAACGGTTAGTATACAAAATATATGAATGAGAGGACTTAAAACTAGGGAAACAGCTTCAGCAACAAAACCAAATGAGACCCTTTTTAAGTTTTCAATATTAAATTACATAGATAAAATTATCTAAAGTTTTCGGAAATAAAAAAGATAATTAACAAGAAAAATTCTAAACATACTAAAAGTTTTGAAAGTTCACATTTGCCTTTTGGCATGTACAAGCATAATGAAGTAAAATCTCAGCAGCAATGTGCAATTTAGAAGAAAAAAAATTATCTCCCAAAAGAAGATATATATAATAATTGTTTGATATAAAGACTTGATTTGATTAAATCGTTTACATTTTTCTGAGAAGCTAAAAAAAATTTATAAAATAAATTGTATGATTCCATTACTTTTTTCCCAACTATCTATTTTAGTTTTTCTTCGGCAAACAGTAACTGTAACCGTAAGAAAAATATGATATTGCACTTTATTAGAAAAACGTTCGGAATAATTTTGTATTTCTAATATTCAACAATTAAAAATGTTATTCTATGGAAAAATTAATAAAAATCTATGAACAACATATTTGGATAGAAATGTTTGTTTTTGTTTATAATCATTATTATTCTAAAACCATTCATAATTCATTATGAATCCATAAAATTATTTTTTTTTTTCACAAATTTTCATTTTAAAACATGTCCCAACAAAATGTTTTTTAGTTTTTTTTTCTATTTTTTTGTGTTTATTTTATTACCAGACATAGTTTCAAAAGAAGACATTAGAAATTAAATGTAATGAAAGCTAGGAGTATTGAAATATTAAACGGTTCAAACTCTAACAGCTGGTTACGAATTTTTTCTTGTGCAAAATTTTAAACTTGGCAATTTTTGTTATTGCACTCTTCTTGAATTTTTTCATGTTAATATCTAAGCAGTTATACAAGAAAAAGATATATTTAAACAGCAATTCCACGATTTATTGCAAAAACAAGTTTAATTTTAATTATTTTGAAAAGTATTAGTCAAATTGATAACGAAATTGTATATCTAGAGGTGCTTGGATCCAAAATTTGAAGTAGCTGATGGGTCAAAATTTTAAGATATTTTTTTGGATTCAAATAAGTTATTTACTTAAAGCATAATTAAATTTTTCAAAAAGACTTCACTTTTGGACGAACATTTTTGGCTTTTTACCGTTAAGTACATAAAGTACCAGCTCACTTTGGTTCAAGAAATAAGTTCCACTGTAATTGGTATAGAGCTACCGTTTTTAAAAAAATTAGAAACTTTTCAGAGATACAAAAGATATTTTTTGTAAACATTAACGTTATAACATTAAAAATTTATTTTATTGAAATTATAAGTTTAATAAAATTTTATTGATAGTCTTCAATAAGAGATTGGAATTACAAATATATTTCAACGGCCTTATTCACAAAACTTAATGCATATATAAAATAGATGTATTTGACATATTTCCTTATAGAACTGTCAAACAAACCAATTTTAAGACTTCATAAAATTTTTCGAATAAAGCCGTAAATGTTTAATAAGTATTCTTCACTAAATTTAAACCGTTCATATTTGCATTTGAATGGCACACCACAACAATTGAATTGAGGAAAATTTAAAGTTATTTAAGTTCTAGATGACATAAACATAATGGCCTTTAGTTAAAATTAAACACTGGCTTAAACTATTAGAGTGTCACCATTGGTTTAATTTCAGGTATATAAAACTTTTTTAGATTGCCTGTTGTCGTTTAAAGTTAATTTTATTAATGCTTAAAATCAAAACTAGAAAAGCCGTCGGCAACTCCAAATGTTGAACTTTTGTGTGTTATGAGGCTCTTTCCTTCCTTCCTTCTCTTTTTTCTGTGATATCACAATTAGATAAAAATAAAAGTGAATCCATCGAAATTTAAGTTGGTCTTACAAATATTTTAAAATTGGATTAAAAATAATATTTTAACGAATCACTATTTCAATTCTTTTTCACTTCAAATACAAAAAATTGTTACTTGGTTCAAAGCTTTACAAAAGAAGTTGGCATTAAACCCAAAAAGATGTATCACAAAATGATATAAAAAGAATGCCTGCCTGTATTAAATCCTTATTTAAAATCAAAAAGCAGTTAATTAAGTTTGGAAACAATTCAAAGAAAATCATTATCAATTTTATCGAGGAAAACCCATTAGGCAAACGTTTATAAATAAAAAACTCAAATACTTTAAGCTTATATATACATATATATATATATATATATATATATATATATATATATATATATATATATATATATATATATATATATATATACATATATATATATATATATATATACATATATATATATATATATATATATATATATATATATTCGCCCAATTAGTTCCTCTAGGAACTACAGCAGTTCATATACCAATTATGGCATGTATTTAAACAATTAGTCATATTATTCGGCCTGAAACTTTAGCAGTTCGATTAAAAGCCAATATAATTGCCGGACTCATTTAGTAAGATTTTTATTTAATACTAAAATTGGTTTATTGATTAGTTAATTTTAGTGTTTTTATTTTAACACCCCACCTAATCGAATATTTTAACCTTATTTTTTCTTGCAGATGGATTCCAAAAAAAGTCCTTTGGCTCTCCTCGCTCAAACATGTTCACAAATTGGTGCTGACTCATCGGCTGTTAAACCCCTGTTGGCTTTGGATAAAACCAAAAAATCTGGCTCCACATCATCGGCTTCATCATCCACCTCAAGTGTTAGCTCTGACACAGGATCAGCGAAATCACCCACACAAGCTAAATCACCCAAATCGACAACACCTACTACAACAGAAGTAAAATTGGCCTTTAAGCCCTATGAGACAAATGTCTTGAGTCAACAAAATCGTGATACTTTTAAATCTTCATCCAGCAACAACAATTCAACAGACGATAATAGACCAAGTTCCAAAGCATCGTCGCACAATGGGGATGTCAATAATACACGGGTGCCATCGCGCAGCAAATCCAACAGCTCGCCAGAAAACTTTAATAAATCGCAAGATTTAACTACAGGCGGAGGTTCCTCAACTCCTCATGATACCAGCCGTAAAACTGTTTCGCCGTCGGGCTCTTCACAGCGTGGCGCAAGTCCAATTGTACGCTCTGGCATGGAGGTATTGAACAATGCCAACGGTTCTGCCCAACATCCTAAAGAAATGAGCAGCATGGCTCAAGCTGCTGCTGCCGCTGCAGCTGCCTATAAGGCCGCTGGTGCTCAGTATGGTTTGAATCCTTTGTCGGCCTTGTGCTGTCCTCCCGGCATGGAACAACATGCTGCCGCCAATCCAGCCTTTCGTCCACCATTTGCGGCTGGCGGTTTTTCGCATCATCACGCAGCCATGTTGGCGGCTGCTGCTGCCAACGGCGGTTATCCCGGCGGCCCTGGACAAAATCCTCAAAATCCATACATCAGTTATCAACGCATTAAGACTCCTGCCGGCGGTGAAGCTATTGTACCGATTTGCAAAGATCCCTACTGTCCCGGCTGCCCCTACTCGGCCCATACACAACAAATGCTTATGGGCGCTCCCTGTCCGGCCGGCTGTACACAATGTGAACATCAAAAATACGGCATGGCTGCTATGATGGGTGGTGCCGGTTTACCACCAGGTCATCCATACTCTCAAGCTGCTGCCGCCGCCGCTGCTAGTGCTGCAGCTGCTCGTTCTGCTCCTTACGTCTGTAGTTGGGTTGTGGGTGATGCCTACTGTGGCAAGAGATTCCAAACCTCAGATGAGCTTTTCTCACACTTAAGAACCCATACTGGCAATCTATCTGATCCTGCTGCCGCTGCGGCTGCTTTGGCTCAATCCCAAGCACAATCTTTGCTCGGTTCGCTATTCCCTCCATCGGCGTTGAGAGGAGGCTATCCCGCACCCCAGCTTAGCCCCATGTCTGCAGCTGCTGCTGCTGCCGCCGCATCTCGTTATCATCCCTATGCTAAGCCCCCAAGTGCCATGGGTCCCGGAGGACCCTCACCGTTTGGTGCACCGGGAGCATTTAATCCTGCTGCGGCCGCTGCTGCTGCTGCTTTAGGTCCATACTACTCACCCTATGCCATGTATGGCCAACGTATTGGCTCCGCCGCAGTACACCAATAAGTGATTTAGTTGGCGCAAAAGAAAAACAAAAAAACATAGCCTCTGACGAAGGCTTTTTGTGAAAGTGATCTTGAAATCATCTCATGAATGTCATACCAAATAAAAATGAAGGAGCAAACAGGCCTCCTCCATGGCCCATCATCACGAAGGCACTGATTCAAGGAGCATGGCCTCCCACAGCACAATTAATGTGGAATTGAGCAGCCGTCGAAAGCTAGAAAAAAACTCATTGATGAACAAAGAAAAAATTACACAAAAAAACACCCCAAAAATGAGTCAAAACCGTCCAATTTGTGGACTGGTTTCAATACTGTGATACTAAATTGTAGTTTGAGCGATAGTTTGTTAGTTTTAAAAGAAAAAATTCATACTTTTTATTAAGAAAAAAATACACATAAAATAAGAAAAAAAAATAAATCCAAAAGTTTCATTTTATTTTATCAATAAAAAATATTTCTTTTTGTTAATTTCAACACCTGCAACCAAAGCACACCATGTTTCCATAGAGAATATCTTAATAAAAATTATCAAGAAAATCCTAAATCTTCCATAATTTTTGTTGCTTATATGTCAAAAATAACTAAACACGTTGAAAAAAATTGTTTCTTTATATATTAATTACATTGCTTTGCTTTGTTTTCTTTATGCTATCCCACATTAAAGTCTAAAGAAATTCTTTCCTTTTTTAGTTATTTAGTCCCTAAGTTATTCTAATGTAATTTTGACTAGGTTTATAGTTGCTTTCATCCAACATGTCATTGTCACCAATCCAAACTGAAAACAGAACAATTTTCCCCAACACAATTCAAACACTTAGATTTGCTATATATGAGATGTGCAAATGATGAAGCAAAGACAAAAATAAAAAAAATAAAAATCAATTGATACCTATAACATCGACAACCAATAACACTTCTAAGCATATATCTATATATAAATAATTATAATTGTGTATTTTCATTTGTTTGGAAATTGACAAGAAAAAACCTAATAAATTATACTTATAAAAAAAAACTAAAGAGAAACCCCAAAAAGAAAAAAACACAAATATAACAAAAGAAAAATTTGAAAATTTTAACCAATATTTTTTATTTTGATATTTACGAGAATGGTGGGGAGGGTTTGTTAGCTTAAGAAAAAATGAGCTGAGCGGGTATCCGTCACCATAGGTTCTTCAAATATATATTTGCGCTTACTAACTTAAGGTGGAGTAACATACTACGGGTACGCATTAAAAACGAAGCGCAAAAGTTAAAGAATTTTCAACTTTGACGATTGAACGTGAGCGTCATTTTGTGTTGCCATACGTGAAATAGTGTTTTTAGTCGTCAAAGTTAACAAGTAAAAGCTCGCTATGTTCTGCCGGGCCGAATTTACACAATTTATTGTTTTTTGTACATACTTGGCACAGTTGTTGGAAGTCATAACAGAACGGCTTTGCGGCTTTCAAGGGCTAAAGATGCCAAATCGGGAGATCGGTTTATATGGGAGCTATATCAGGTTATAGATCGATTTGGAGCGTACTCGGCAAAGTTGTTTGAAGTCCAAATAGAACACTTCATGCAAAATTTCAGCCAAATCGGAAAAAATTAGGGCTTCCAGGGGTTCAAGAAGTCAAAACGGGAGATCGGTTTATATAGGAGCTATGTCAGGTTATAGACCGATTTTTAGCGTACTCGGCACAGTTGTTTGAAGTCCAAATAGAACTCTATATGCAAAATTTCATCCAAATCGGACGAAAATTAGGGCTTCCAGGGGTTCAAGAAGTCAAAACGGGAGATCGGTTTATGTTGGAGCTACATCAGTTTATATTCCGATTTAGACCGTACTTGGCACAGCTGTTGGAAGTCATAACAGAACAACAGAACTGAATTTCAGCAAAATCAGACAAAAATTGTGACTTTCAGAGTCTCAAGAAGTGAAATCGGGAGATCGGTTTATATGGGAGCTATATCTAAATCTGAATCGATATGGCCTATTTGCAATTTCCAATGACCTACATCAATATTAAGTATCTGTGCAAAATTTCAAGCGGCTTGCTACGGGTTCGACCGGTATCGTGATTTCGACAGACGGACAGACAAGGCTATTTCGATTTAGAACGTCGTGACGATCAAGAATAGATAAACTTTATGGGGTCTTAGACGAATATTTCGAGGTGTTACAAACGGAATGACAAGATTAGTATACCCCCATCCATGGTGGTGGGTATAAAAATTGTTTAAATTCTGGGACTTCTTTGTAGAGTTGAATTTTTAATGCATACACACTGTGCAACTCCACCTTTAGTTTTGAAGGCTTATTATGAAGAAAACAAATCGGGTAACGATTGACTCTTCTAGGGCCTCAAAAAGTCTTTTAGAGGGATCGATTTTTATGGGGCGATATTTACGTGGTGATAAAAGGGCCACGTACCAAACTCCATACAAATCAGAGAAAATCAAAAAAGGCGTTAAGTTCGGCCGGGCCGAACTTTGGATACCCACCACCTCGGAAATATACGTAAACCACCTTTCATCAAAATCCGGTGGAAATTTTATACCTTTTGTCCCATAGCAGTTATATCAAAATATGTTCCGATTTGGACCAAATACTTATAAGTACAAGTAATTGTTCAATTGTGTATAACAAAATATTGGTCTTTTAAGTAGCTTTATCTAAAAATAAACCGATCTGAGCTACATACGACACGGATTTCGAAAAGCCTAACATAAGTCACTGTGTCAAATTTTAGTGAAATCGGATTATAAATGAGCGTTTTATGGGGCCAAAACTTTAAATCGAGATATCGGTCTATATGGCAGCTATATCCAAATCTGAACCGATTTGGCCCAAGTTTTAGAAAAATATCGAAGGGCCTAACTCAACTCACTGTCCCAAATTTCGGCGAAATCGGACCCAAAACCTTATATTGAGAGATCGGTCTATATGGCAGCTATATTCAAATCTGGACTGATCTGGGCCATATTGCAGAAGGAAGTCGAAGGGCTTAACCTAACTCACTGTTCTGAATTCCGGCGACATCGGACAATAAATGCACCTTTTATGGGAACAAACCCTTAAATAGAGAGATCGGTCTATATGACAGCTATATCCAAATGTTAACCGATCTGTGCCATATTGCAAGATTATTTCGAGGGGCTTAACTTAACTCATTGTTCCAAATTTCGGCGACATCGGACAATAAATGAGCATTTTATGGGCCCAAAACCTGAAATCGAGTGATCGGTTTATATGGCAGCTATATCCAAAATTGGTCCGATCTGCATCAAATTTATGAGGGATATCAAAGGGCTCAACACAATTTACTGTCCCTAATTTTATGGGCCTAAGACCCTAACTCGGAGGATCGGTCTATATGGCAGCTATATCCAAATCTGAACCGATCAGAGCCAAATTGGCGAAGGGTGTCGAAAAGCCTAACACAACTCACTGTCCCAAATTTCAGCAAAATCGGATAATAAATGTGGCTTTTATGGGCCTAAGACCCTAAATCGGAGGATCGGTCTATATGGCAGCTATATCCAAATATGGACCGATCGGAGCCAAATTGACGAAGGATGTCGATGGGCCTAACACAATTCACTATCTCAAATTTCAGCAAAATCGGATAATAAATGTGGCTTTTATGGGCCTAAGACCTTAAATCGGAGGATCGGTCAATATGGCAGCTATATCCAAATCTGAACCGATCAAATCCAAATAGACGAAGGTAACGAAGGGCCTAACACAACTCACTGTCCCAAAATTCAGCAAAATCGGAGAGTAAATGTGGCTTTTATGGGCCTAAGACCCTAAATCGGAGGATCGGTCAAAATGGCAGCTATATCCAAATCTGGACCGATCGGAGCCAAATTAACAAAGAATGTCGAGGGGCCTAACACAACTCACTATCTCAAATTTCAACAAAATCGGATAATAAATGTGGCTTTTATGGGCCTAAGACCCTAAATCAGCGGATCGGTCTATATGGGGGCTATATGAAGATATAGTCCGATATTGCCCATCTTCGAACTTAACCTGCTTATGGACAAAAAAAAGAAACTGTGCAAAATTTCAGCTCAATATCTCTATTTTTGAAGACTGTAGCGTGATTTCAACAGACAGACGGGCGGACATGTCTAGATCGTCTTAGATTTTTACACTGATCAAGAATATATATACTTAATAGGGCCGGAAATGGATATTTCGATGTGTTGCAAACGGAATTACAAAATGAATATACCCCCATCCTTCGGTGGTGGGTATAATAATATATAAATAATATGAAATAATATATGAAGACCGCTAAAATAGGACAGAAATAAAAGGTCTTTGGCACTATAGTACACTTTTTACCCTCATATTGGGATGGACATAGGAGGACCTGCGGATTTTTAAGAATGTAGTATCCCAAGTGGTCGCTTTGAAATATGATTTTGAATGCAGATAAACAATACAAAAAACAAGTAAAAAGGCGTTAAGTTCGGCCGGGCCGAACTTTGGATACCCACCACCTCGGGTATATATGTAAACCACCTTTCATCAAAATTTGGTGAAAATTTCATACCTTATGTCCCATATCAGTTATATCAAAATAGGTTCCGATTTGGACCAAATACTAATAAGTATACCTTTTATGGGGCCAAGACTTTAAATCGAGATATCGGTCTATATGGCAGCTACATCCAAATCTGGACCGATCTGTGCGATATTGCAGAAATATGTCAAGGCCCTTAACCTAACTCACTGTCCCAAATTTCGGCGACATCGGACACTAAATGAGCATTTTAAGGGCCCAAAACCATAAATCAAGAAATCGGTCTATATGGCAGCTATATCCAAATTTGAACTGATCTGGACCAAATTGAAGAAAATTGTCGAAGGGGCTAACACAACTCAATGTCCCAAATTACAGCAAAATCGGATAATAAATGTGGCTTTTATGGGCCTTAGGCCCTTAATCGGAGGATCGGTCTATATGGCAGCTATATTCAAATCTGGACCGATCTGAGCCAAATTGACGAAGGATGTTGAAGGGCATAACATTACTCACTGTCTGAAATTTCAGCAAAATCGGATAATAAATGTGGCTTTTGTGGGCCTAAGACCCCAAATCGGAGGATCGGTCTATATGGCAGCTATATCCAAATCTGAACCGATCTAGGCCAAATTAACGGAGGAAGTCGAAGGGCCTAACACAACTCACTGTCCCAAATTTCAGCAAAATCGGTTAATAAATGTGGCTTTTATGGGCCTTAAACCCAAAATCGGAGGATCGGTCTATATGGCAGCTATATCCAAATCTGGACCGATCTGAACCAAATTAACGAAGGATGTTGAAGGGCTTAACACAAATCACTGTCCCAAATTTCAGCAAAATCGGATAATAAATGTGGCTTTTATGGGCCTAAGACCCTAAATCGGCGGATCGGTCTATATGGGGGCTATATCAAGATATAGTCCGATATAGCCCATCTTCGAACTTAACCTGCTTATGGACAAAAAAAGAATCTGTGCAAAATTTCAGCTCAATATCTCTATTTTTAAAGACTGTAGCGTGATTTCAACAGACAGACGGACAGACGGACGGACATGTCTAGATCGTCTTAGATTTTTACGCTGATCAAGAATATATATACTTTATAGGGTCGGAAATGGATATTTCGATGTGTTGCAAACGGAATAACAAAATGAATATACCCCCATCCTTCGGTGGTGGGTATAAAAATAAATAGTGTGAATCTAAACGAGGCCCGTAGCCCTGAATATCTTGATAGCCTCCTTCAAAATGCTTGACATTATGGGGCCATACAAAATCGTGCTTTAGCACGAAGCTGATATTACTTCAGGGTCCGTCTTTAAACTCCCTTCAAACCGGTCATGATTGCCTACTATGGTGATAAATAACAAGTATTTGATAGTAGAAAACGAATTTGATATCCAATTTTGGGAAAAAATGTTTGGGGTTATGTCAGCACATAAAATCCCCCTAAACTAATGGCAATTGGGTCTCAAATTAAAGAAATTTGAGGGTAGAGCACGATGTTGATTTTTTTTAGTGCTAAGTACGTGGGTGGCCGCCTCACCCTGCATACCCCTCAAACTCAACATCTTTATGGATTATGGTGAAAAGGGGCTGGAATTTTAATCTGTTTCATGGCGAAGTGTTTCAGGGACGCCTCACCTCATAAACTCCCCTTAAACCACACATCTATACCGACTATAGCAATATATAGCTCCAAGTATGAATATAATATTCACATTCTAGGCAAAAATTTTGGCTACTCAAATCCACCACCAAATCCAAGAAAATGAATTAGATCTAACATCCAAACGTTAATGGGCGAAATCCCGAATGGGCGAATGGTGCCTAATTCGGAGGATATTCTACTGGCTTTACAGAAGCGTGATTAGACCGATACTTTCTTACGCCTCAGTAGTTTGGTGGACTGCAATGGAGAAAAAGTTCAACGTTAGGATAATACAACAGGTTCAGAGAACGTGTTGTCTTGGCATAGGCGGAGCGATGAGGACCACGCTCACTAGAGCACTGTCAACTATTCTAGATATTCGACCACTTGACATACAGATAAAGTGTGAGACAGCCATTGCGGTTATGAGACTGTCGTCAACAAACTTGCTTAATCCGAAACGTTTCGGTTCGACGCAGTCCAAGTTAAGGGCGTGGGCTATGAACGCACATTTAACACTATGGAACAGCGAAACGGTCAGCAGGACAACGAAAATCCTATGGGCAGATCCAGATTGTGAGACGACGAGCCTATTACTGAAAGGAACAAAGCTGGGTAAAAAAGTTTTTGGCATAGTGTTGCTTATGCTAGATGTTCTTTTTGCGTTAGAGATATTGGCGGTTGGTGGTTTACTTTTTTGACTGCTCTCGAAGAAAGGTGCCCTGATATGATCCAACGTTCGCCTCAAGAAGCTTGCTTGAAGAAGCTGCTTCTACCATTGCACGGCTCACTAATTAGTGAGTGGTGAAAGCATGTAATCTTTTTGGGGCAAAGCAGAGTGATGGTGAAGATTGGTTAGCTTCGCAATCGTGATCTCTGTAGCCTGCCCACAATGCATTAATTGCAATCACATTTTGTCTAAAACTTTTTAAAAAAGGATTTTTATTTTGCTTTCTATTCTAAAAAGAAACAAAAACAAACACTTTATTGTTGTCACAACTTTACAATATAACCAATTTATTATTTATTTTTAAAGCCAAAATTTCAATAAAATTTTGCATTGTGCGATACTTATCTGTACCAAACATTATTTTCCTAAACTGTTTTCTTCCATAAGTTTAAATAAAGGTTTAAACACAAAATTTTAACCCATTACGCCTGACCTATGTTTCAGTTGTCCGATTTTGACGAAATGTTATATTTTTATAATTTAGAGAATTTATTTTGTAACTGGTTTCAGTCGTCAACTTTACTCCAATTGAAATTTCATTACGATTCTTTCATTACAACTTTACTTTACTTTAATTGTCTATGACAGAACATTTGTTCCACTAGCCGAACGTAGAAATTCGTTCCAAGCGCCTCGATCTTCTGCGCTCATTCTAAAATCTCTGACACCAAGTTTCCATGTGTCTCACCACTTGATCTTTCAATCCGGCTTTTGGTCTTCCCGGTTTGCGTGTACCACCGTGTTTGCCTTCAAAAGACTTCTTTGCTGGAGATTCTTCATACATTCTGACAACATGACCTAGCCAACGCAGCCGTTGTATTTTGATGCGTATAACTATGCTTTCGTCGCCATACAGCTTATACAGCTCGTGGTTCATACGTCGATTATATTCTTCATTAACGCAGAATGGTCCATATATTTAATGAAGAATTTTTATCTCAAATACTCCAAGCACTGCCTCATCTGCTTTCACAAGTACCCATGCTTCAGAAGCATTTAACAACAGGGGTAGTATCAGTGTCTTGTATAGTGTAATCTTCGTCTGTCGAGAGGTGGCCTTGTTTCTAAACTGCTTACTTAGTCCAAAGTAGTATCTGTTTGCCAGAATTATTCTTCGCTTTATCTCAAAACTGGTGTCATTCGTTTCGGTTACGGCGGTGTCGAGGTAGATAAAGTTACTGACTGTCTCAAAGTTGTGGTTCCCAACTTTCTCCTGTCTCCTTGTGTGAAACCTCGTTAGGTATTTAATGATTAGGAGAAATTCTTTAATATTCTTACTGAGGAACGCGTATCAGCAAGTGTCACCCTGCAGAGTCTTATTAATTTTGCAGGGATACCAAACTCAGACATGGCTTGAAATACCTTCGAACATATCGTTACGATACCCCTTTCCCAGAATTTAACTGCAGTAAATATTCTAACTCTAGAATATTTATTGCAGTTATATTCTTGGGAATTTTTCGTTGTTAATGGGTCAATACAATTTTTTCTAAACCGCAGTGTAATTTTTTCGAAAGATACATTTTTTATGATTGTTTTAATCGAAAAGTTATTAAAAGTTTTTTAAGCCAAAATTTTCATGGAATTTCCTTGCCAATATTTTTTTTTTTTAAATGTGATCCAAACTTCAAACATTTAACAAAAATTTTTCTAAAAAAAAATTTTGTATGAATTTTCTCTTAACTCTCGTTTTATTATTTTAATTGAAATTTTATCTGTAGAAAAAATATTATTTAAAAAATTTCTTTAAATGAAATATTTTGCTTGTTAGTCTGAAAAACTTTCCAAAGAATTATTAGTATTTTTTCGTTTTGTTTCTCTTTCGAGACGAGCTCAATGATCGAAGATTTTTGCAATGGAAAAGGATAGCCAGAGGTCACAACACACACCAACCATTAAGGGACGCGTTTCGTCATTTGGTTAGAATAACTCAACCGAATATACCGCGAAAACGTGTCTACGATGTAAGCACGACATTAAAACAAGTCTGAGACTTTTCACACTAGCTGCTCTTTTCCATCGCATGTATTTTCTTTGTAGTGATAGACTTTTTTTTACGACTACTTAGCTTCCATGGTTTACACATGCCATTTGTGTGAATCTTTTAGAAATTGTATTAATGGCTTCTAACGCTAGACAACTGCAACGGCTCTCGCTGTTGCTCCGTGCGGCCAGGTTCTAATCCCGGCCAGGCTCTGCCGTAATTTTATTTTCAAGTTTTTATTAGAGCGAAGATCATTTAATTTCACAATTCTCTTTTCTGTTTCTCTTTCAAGACGAGCCCAATGATCGAATGGCTGGGATTCGAACCTCTGCACACGAAACAGCAGCAACAGCCGTTGCCGTTGTCTAGCGTTCGAAGCCATTAATACAACATCCAAGAGATATTCGCAAAAACAACCACACATTGGAGGCTTTGAAAGGTTAGATTCAGCCTATAAACAGTGTGTTGACAATCAGTGCAAAATTCAGCTCTAACTTTATGACCAAATGTTCCTGCCGATGGCTTCCATATAAATCAATCTCCCGATTACATAGGAGAAAGACATTCCAGGAGTTTCTAAATGTATTCGTTGGTTAAAATTAAATTTGAATCTATGATGGTTATAGAAAGTTTAGACCTTGATATAAAGGTAACAACATATACTTAGGTTAGTAATGGTATATTTTGACTAATTATTTGGAAAAAAATCCGTTTTCTGAGATCCCTTGGAAAATATATTTAAATCCACCTTGACGTAATAACACTTCTAGCCGTATTTAGAGCCACTTGACTATTTATAACATATGACATTAACAGCTGTCCGATAATCGCTGCGTAGGGTTCTCCCCTCCTCTTTCAAAGAGAGATAAGCCCATTCCATCTACCTTACCTATTTTGATGCCTGTGCGGCCTGCTTTTGTCAGCACTTAATACTGAGTACTCTTTATGACACTTTACAATCAATCAAATTATATTTTTTAGTTCGAAACTGATAACACTAACGCTCATGCATAGATGAGTACTGCTTGTGCAGCTGCTTTTGCTGTCAAAATTGTGATCGGATCAAATCAGAAAACTAGGGATACTTCAAATGTCAAGAAACTACTCAAGCACCGCATACCGATGGATGTCCAACTGGATGACTGACAAGTCATGTTATCAAGACAATTGATCTATATATGAGTGTTATATTCTTATTAAAATGAAATGAAAAAAAATTAATTTGCAAAACTGTAGCAAGTGTTTCCACTTGACAGGTCTCCGAACGATTGGCATTTCAAGTGATTGTTTTTAAAGCCGAGGATAGCTATTGCGTCAGGAATCTAGAATATAGCCATCGAATATGATGCACAAATGCAATCGATACAAAAGAACATAATTTTAATGTTTTTAAAAAAATTTGATTTTTGGAAAAATAAACAAAATTGGTAAAATCAGTGGTGCCATAAATCGATTTATTTATGGCAAAATCATGTACACAAACAGTTGTAAATAAGTTTTTCCTTCTTTTGCCATCAAAAAGTCCACAGAAGAAAGTCCATTTACTAAACGTCCAGAATTTCCACATAATGGCGGGTCAATTCATTTTAAATACCTTGAATTTGACCCCCAACTCATTCTAAATCTGTCGAGCAAAATCACATTTCCTTTCAAACAAAACAACTACAAAACATTTGTTCCTCTAGCCGATCATAGAATAGATTTCCAGGCGCTTCCATGTTTTGCGCTAATTTTTCAATCTCTTAAACCCAGTTTCGAGATGTCTTTCTCCACTTGGTCTCTTCATTGGAGTTTTGGTCTTCCCCTAAGGTTTTTATTATGGTCGCCTTCAAAAGACTTCCAAGCTGGAGGTTTTTCATTCATCCTGACAACATGACCTAGCCAGAACAATCGTTGTATTTTGATACGTTTAACTATGCTGTCGTCGTCATACTGTTCATACAGTTCGGTAATCATGCGACGCCAATATTCTCCATCAAAACAGGCCGGTTCATATATTTTGCGAAGGATCTTACTCTCAAACACTCCAAGTTCTGCATCATCGGCGTTCACAAGTACCCATGCTTCGGAGTCATGCAGCGACAGGTATTATCAATATCTTGCTTGGTGTAATGTTTGTTCGTCGATAGGTGGCTTTCCTCCTGAATCTGGGGAACCCACCACCATGCTTAAATATGTGAGCTATATCAGGTTATAGACCGATTTTAACCGTACTCAGCACAGTTGTTGGAAATCATAACAGAACACTATGTGCACAATTTCAGCCAAATCGGGTGCAAATTGAGGCTTCCAAGTGTTCAAGAATTCAAATCGGGAGATCGGTTTATATGGGAGCTATATCAGGTTATAGACCGATTAAGGCCATACTCAGCATAGTTGCTGAAAGTCATTACATATCACTATGTGCAAAATTTAAGACAAATCGGATGAGAATTGTGGATTCCAGGCGCTCAAGAATTCCAATCGGGTGATCGGTTAATATGGGAGCTATATCAGGTTGTTGACCGATTTGGGCAAAACAGTATGTGCGAACAAAACACTATATGCGAATTTCAGCCAAATTGGATGAAAATTAAGGCTTCCAGGGGCTCAAGAAATTAAATCGGGAGATCGGTTTATATGAGAGCTGTATGAAGTTCTTAACCGATTTAGACGGTACTCGGCACAGTTTCTGGAAATCATAACTGAACACTTTGTGCAAAATTTCAGCCAAATTGGACAAAACTTTCGGCTTCCAGGGGTTCAAGAAATCAAATCGGGAGATCGGTTTATATGGGAGCTATATCCAAATCTGAACCGGTATGGCCAATTTGCAATCCCCAACGACCTACAAAAATAAGAATTATCTGTTTTAAGCGGCTAGCTTTACGCATTCGACCGCTTTCGTGATTTCAACAGACGGCCTTACGTTTTTCAGTCGAGATGGGAAAAGTTTCTTTTTATCAATTTGATTCTTTGGTAGAATTTTTGGACGTTTCTAGTCTCCCCTTTTCTAGATACTTCTCTTTCTCCTGGCTCATTGCTCCTGACCGTAAAGTTGCCCTGTATACCTTATTCTTGCCATTAGTAGCTTTTTGGCACTCCTGGTCGCACCATGGGTTCTTGGGGGAGGCTTTTGGTACTCAAGTACAGATGTTGCGGCCCTTTCTTGGAGTGTACAATGGTTTGCTATGGCGCTGCTTTTTCATAAAGACAGAGAGAGCTTTCTTCAAGCAATTAGGTCAGCCGAGTGGAGCAAGCCGATGCCATCTGTTGAGTTTGCAACTTTCCGACGCCCAGCTTCTGGGGAATGTTAGACCGATCGTGACTCGCCGCACTAAAATGAGTTGCAAACGTGTGTCTGCAGCAAAGTTTCGGGTCCGAATCGATGTTCGCCCCTCGGATCGATCTTACGTCTAACAAGCTGTTTGAATGCATTCCATCTATCACGATATGATCTGTTTGGTTTCTCGCGTTTTGATCGGATGGCAGCCATATGACTCCTTTGACTTTTGGATCAGGTGCTTCTAACTACCATGTTCTTCGCCTCGGCGAAATCTATTAGCCTCAATTCATTATTAAAAGTTTCTTCGTGTAGGCAAAATTGGCTAGCCACTAATTTTCTCATCTCATCCGGAGTAAAGCTGGAGAGAAGGTGTTTCAGTCTTCGAATAACCACAAAATCGCAGCCAAATTTATGCCTAGTTTTGTGGCAGCAGCCGCATTTCCTGTATGGCGGTAATGTCTGCCCTATACTTCTCCAATACATCCGCCAGTGTGTATACTTCACCTTCTTTATAAAGAGTTCGGACATTCTAGGTGCAGATAAGCATGCCGTGGTTCTTAAAACGTTTGGGGGGTATTCAACATAGGAAGGATCTGTTTTAAATAATCCTTTTTCAGGTGATGTGCTACCAACCCGACTCCAAAACCATCTTTTTATTGTTCTACGGGTAAACTCGTGGCACACAAATAAAAACAAAGATAAGCCTGCATATTTCCAAAATAAAACCAATCAGAACTTATGCATGCTTCTCAACACTCCCAAGTCTCCCTAACAAAACTGTCCACTAAAACTGTTGACTCTTTAAATTGCTTTTTAGGTCGCCTGGAAAATTCAAATTGCTTAAATATATGTAAATAAGTTTGCTCTCGGTCTTTCTTAATTGAAACATATACATTTTTATACCCACCACCATAGGATAGGGGTAAACCAATCTAGTCATTCCGTTTGTAAAACCTCGAAATATTTGTCTAAGACCCCATAAAGTCACTCCGCCCGTCCGTCCGTCGGTCGAAATCACGACAGCGGTCGAACGCGTAAAGCTAGCCACTTGAAATTTTGTACAGATACTTAATATCAATGTAGGTCGTTGGGTTGGTTGTTTAGATGTAGCTCCCATATAAACCGGTCTCCCGATTTGATTTCTTGAGCCCTTACAAGCCGTATTTTTTGCCCGATTTGACTGAAATTTTGCATATGGTGTTCGGTTATAACTTTCAAAAACTCCCGTTTTGACTTCTTGAGTACTTACAAACGGCAATTTTCATCCGATATGGCTAAAATTTTTCACTCGATATTCTGATACGACTTGGAACAACTTTGCCAAATACGGTCCAAATCAATCTATCACCTGATATAGCTCCCATGTAAACCGGTATAGCTGCCATATAGGCCGACCGATTTACGATCTTGGTCGCAACAGGCGAAATTTTGAACGTTGAGTTGCACTAAGCCCCTCGACGTTCTTGTCGAATATGGTTTCGATCGGACTATATTTAGATATAGCTGTTATATAGACCGATGTGCCGATTTATGGTCTTAAGTCCTTTACAGAGTTTATCCTAATACGGTCCGATAGAGGTTATATTTTTCTCGCCTTCATTAACTCACTGTTCCAAATTTAATCAAACGTAAGTAATAAATGTGAATGTAGTGGGCTTAACGCCCTAAACCGGAAGGTCGGTCCATGTGGCAGCTTCATCTAATTAAAGTCCGACCGGAACCATATTCGACAAGAAAAGGGGCTTAGTACAACTCATATTTTTGTACCCACCACCGAAGGATGGGGGTATATTCATTTTGTCATTCCGTTTGCAACACATCGAAATATCCATTTCCGACCCTATAAAGTATATATATTCTTGATCAGCGTAAAAATCTAAGACGATCTAGACATGTCCGTCCGTCTGTCTGTTGAAATCACGCTACAGTCTTTAAAAATAGAGATATTGAACTGAAACTTTGCACAGATTTTTTTTTTGTCCATAAGCAGGTTAAGTCCAAAGATGGGCTATATCGGACTATATCTTGATATAGCCCCCGTATAGACCGATCCGCCGATTTAGGGTCTTAGGCCCATAAAAGCTACATTTATTATCCGATTTTGCTGAAATTTGGGACCGTGAGTTGTGTTAGGCCCTCCGACATTCTTCGTCAATTTGGCTCCGATTGGTCCAGATTTGGACATAGCTGCCATATAGACCAATACTCCGATTTAGGGTGTTAGGCCCATAAAAGCCACATTTATTATCCGATTTAGGTGAAATTTGGGACAGTGACTCGTGTTAGGCCCTTCGATATCCTTTGTCAATTTGGATTTGATCGGTTCAGATTTGGTTATAGCTGCCATGTAGACCGATCCTCCAATTTAGGGTCTTAGGCCCATAAAAGCCATATTTATTATCCGATTTTGCTGAAATTTCGGACAGTGAGTTATGTTACGCCCGTCGACATCCTTCCTCAATTTGGCCCAGATCGGTCCAGATTTGGTTATAGCTGCCATATAGACCGATCCTCCGATTTAGGGCCTTAGGCCCATTAAAGCCACATTTATTATTTGATTTTGATGAAATTTGGGACAGTGAGTTGTGTTAGGCCCCTCGACATCCTTCGTCGATTTGGCCCAGATCGGTCCAGATTTGGATATAGCTGCCATATAGACCGATCCTCCGATTTTGGGTCTTAGGCCCATAAAAGCCACATTTATTATCCGATTTTGCTGAGATTTGGGACAGTGAGTTGTGATAGGCCCCTCGACATCCTTCGTCGATTTGGCTCAGATCGGTCCAGATTTGGATATAGCTGCCATATAGACCGATCCTCCGATTTAGGGCCTTAGGCCCATTAAAGCCACATTTATTATTTGATTTTGATGAAATTTGGGACAGTGAGTTGTGTTAGGCCCCTCGACATCCTTCGTCGATTTGGCCAAGATCGGTCCAGATTTGGATATAGCTGTCATATAGACCAATCTCTCGGTTTTAGGTTTTGGGGTCATAATAAACACATTTATTATCCGGTTTTGCCGAAATTTGAGACAGTGAGTTGCGTTAGGCTCTTCGACGTCCTTCTTCAATTTGACCTAGATCAGTAAAGATTTGGATATAGCTGCCTTATAGACCAATCTCACGGTTTTAGGTTTTGGGGTCATAATAAACACATTTATTATCTGGTTTTGCAGAAATTTGAGACAGTGAGTTGCATTAGGCTCTTCGACGTCCTTCTTCAATTTGACCTAGATCGGCAAAGATTTGAATATAGCTGCCATATGGACCGATCTCTCGGTTTTAGGTTTTGAGGCCATAAAATGCGCATTTATTGTCCAATGTTGCCGAAATTTGGGACAGAGAGTTAAGTTAAACCCCTCCAGATATTTCTGCAATTTGGTCTAGATCGATCAAGATTTGCATAAAGCTGCCATATAGACTGATATCTCGAATTAAAGTTTTGGGCCCATTAAAGGCGCATTTATAATGCGATTTCACTGATATTTGACACAGTGACTTATATTAGGCTTTTCGACATCCATATCGTATATAGGTCAGATCGGTTTATTTTTAGATATAGCTACTAAAAAGACCAGTATTTTGTTATACACAATTTTGTCCAATGTTGAACAATAACTTGTACTCATTAGTATTTGGTCCAAATCGGAACATATTTCGATAAAACTGCTATGGGACATAAGGTATGCAATTTACACCGTATTTTGACGAAAGGTGGTTTCAACAAGACGGTGCCACATGCCACACAGCATGCGTAACAATGTACTTACTAAGAGGCGATTTTGCGATTTTGGTGAACGTTTTATTTCACGTTCGGGACCGGTCAATTGGCTGCCTAAATTGTGTGATTTAACGCCTTTAGACTATTTTTTGTGGTGCTATGTTAAAGCTCATGTCTATACAGACAAGTTCGCTTCAATTGACGCATTGGAAGACAATATTGAAGCATTTATTCATGAGATACCGGATACGAAATGTTGGAAAGAGTATGCTAAAATTGGACTTAGAGGATGGACCATTAATTATAGAGTTTATTCACCCTATACTTTATAGGGTCGGAAATGGAAATTTCGATTGGTTGCAAATGGAATGACGGAATGTTGTGTGTTGTTGTGACTTTCAATATCCATGGCAAATACGACCTAAATCGCCAACGACTGTGTCAAGAATCGTTTAAATCGTTCATAATCTGATATAGCTACCATATGAGGCGATTTCCCCATTTGACTTCTTAAGGACGCAATTATCTTTAATTTCGCAGATATTTTGCCCTTTGTGTTTTGTTATACCCACCACCATAGGATGGGGTATACCAATCTAGTCATTCCGTTTGTAATGCCTCGAAATATTGATCTAAGACCCCACAAAGTACATATATTCTTGATCGTCTTGACATCTCCCGATCTCCCGATTTGACTTCTTGAGCCCCTGGAAGCCGCATGTTTTGTCCAAGTTAGCTAAAGCCCAGCCGATTTAGTGCGCTTTTACTTGTTTTATTTGACAACAGTTTGGTGAAGTTCCAAAATCCTATACTGTGCAATGGGTTGTAAAAAAACGTTTGCCTTCATTCATCATGAAATCCAATAGACACTTAATGCCATTAACATCTGAACAAGTCATATCAAGATTATATAATTGTAAAAGCTTTTAAGTTCATGGGAAATATAAATTTTTTTCCAGGAGCATTTTCATGTCGTAGATAGACACCCCACAGCGATCTCCGATTCCATAGCAGTCTTGTTGTAAGAAAGAAAAAAATAGAATTAATTTAAAGATCTTGTCATAAATGTTCAACTGTTGGTTGTTACTTCTCGATGGTTACCATAAATCTAAATATAATTTTTATTAAGAATAATATCAATGAACCAAAAACAACACACACTTCATAATGTTGCGCCAAGGCATTTGAACTCTGGAAAAAGCGTACCCTCGTCACATGGCGAAATGTGGCGGCATTCGTTACTGTTGTCACACCAACGTTTATGTTGAGAATTAACAAACATTTTTTTAAATAGCCCGCATTGTAACGACAATAAGCGGCGGTTGTGTGTGGTTTTCGATTTTTTTTTTGCAACCCAACGACTATCATTTCGATTAAGACTCACTCGTAATACAAAGGGAAACAAAACTACCACAACAACTACAACAGCAACCAAACAATTGTATAAAAAGCTGAAATCACAACAAAACGATCACTTTTAATAAAATGTGATATTGTTCATGCGACATGTGGACAGACAAATTCAGTGACACCAAAAAACAAAAACAAAAAATACAAATAACGCCGAGCCATGCACAAAAGCGCTCTGGTTTTGCGCCGTCATTTCAATCGTTCATGCAGTCGTTGTTGGTCTCATAAATAAATTAATTGTGACAATACACAATTGATTTGATTATTGCTGTGTATAAAATTATCACACACACTTCGCCGGCGCATAAATGTACAGGCAGAAAGACGGACATTCAAATTCAGGGAGGAATTAAAAAAAATGCCCAGACATTAAGCAATTTGTACTGATATATTCAACATTTTGTTGTGATTTTCCAATTGGAGATTGTCAAATCTACACCCGGCACCAGAGAGCACTTCATTCTGTCTCATGGACAAATAATGAAGGCGATGATGGCGATGGCAATGATGTCCCCCATCATCACTTTGTCAACTATGGGTGAGTGATCAAGATGATAATGGTGGTGCTTTTGATGATGTTGTTTTTGAACGATTGATTGATTCAAGTGTTTCAGACATTGTTTCCATGCTGCATGTGAATTCTTTATTCAATCAGCAATAGAATAGAAATACATATGTACGAGGGTTGCCTTTTATATTTCGGGGTTAAAGAAAAGAAAAACAAATACTAATCATCGGAAATCGCTTTATTGTTTTTCAAATATTTCCCATTAAGATCTATACACTTTTGCATGCGTTAGAACCAATTGTCAAAGCACTTTTTTGTCACTCTGATTGAGGTATCTCCAGAACATGCATTCTGAAAGTATCAACCGCTCCTTCAGGTGTCGAAAAACGTTGACCTCTCATTTTATTTTTTACACACGGGAATAAAAAAAAGTCATTCGGTGCCAAGTCAGGCTTATCAAATCGATGTTATGAGTGCTCAAAAATGCAATTGTTTATTCCGATGTGTGAGAGCTCGAATTGTCGTGATGAAACGTGATCCTTCTCGGCGGTCGGTTTTCCCGATTTCTTGGAAGACAACTGGCAAACAAATGCTTGTAAACTACTCAGAATTGACTGTTCTATGTTGTTCTAGTAATACGAATGCGACATGTCCAGTTTTTCCGAAAAAACAAGCGATTATTAGCTTGGAAATGATTCGCGCGCGAGCAAATTTTGTTGGATTTGGCTCATCTTGAAACATCCATACAATCGACTGCTGTTTACTTTAGTGCTCATAAGCGTAAATCCACGATTCATCACTTGCCACGATGTCATAGACGTGTTTCGAAGCACCGCCGTCGTATTTTCGGAGCATTTCTTTCGACCAATCGACACCAGCCTTTTTTTGAGCGATTGACGAATTGTGTGGAGCCCAACGCGAATAAATTCTTTTGACGGTCATATGTTCATGAAATATTGAATGAATGCTGGTCCCACTAATGCCTACGGTTGTCTCAATCTCACGATAGGTCACATGACGATCTTGCAATCTCAGTTGGTGCACAGCATCAATGGTTTTTGGAACAACAACTAATTTTGGACTACCTTCACGAAATACGTCTTGGTTGAATTCGCCATACCATCAATAAACACTGGTCCTTGATGGAGCTTCATCGCCAAACATTGAATTAAGTTCATCGATGCACTATTATTAAGTTAATGCACGTCGAAAGTTGTGAAAAATAATCGCACGAAAATGTTCACGATTTTATTCCATTTTTTGGCGAGATGAATCTTTTAAGTTTCTGTAAACAACACAAATAGCGCTCGTATGTCAAAACTTTCTGAGTACGTATAACCTCAAAAATGTCAACCTGTCAGCTCTATAGTAAAGCTATCAGTTGGCATATTGCAACACAAGGGTTGTCCATTCCCGAAATATAAAAGGCAGCCCCCGTATGTAGAGAACTCTGGGTAAAATTTATGTTTCACATGAACCAGTTATAGATTAATTTGGATTATAAATAACTAAAAGTCTATTTGTCTAAAAAGAAACCCAGGCGATCGCGATTCGTCTATATGGACGGTTTTTGGTATATGGTTTTCATGTAGTAGATAGCTCTTTTAACAATGTCGAGTTTAATTATTGGGTTGCCCAAAAAGTAATTGTCGGTTATATAGTAGTAATATAGTCGGCGTTGACAAATTTTTTCAACGGCTTGTGACTCTGTAATTGCATTCTTTCTTCTGTCAGTTATCAGCTGTTACTTTTAGCTTGCTTTAGAAAAAAAGTGCGCGAAATTTTGTTTACATTTGTTTGTTTCGCGTCAATTTTAATATGGGTACCACATGTATTGAAAGAAATTCATTTAACAAACCGAATCAACGCTTGTGATATGCACCTTAAACGCAATGAATTCGATCCGTTTTTAAAACGAATCATAACTGGAGATGAAAAATGGATTGTTTACAACAACGTTAGTCGAAAACGATCATGGTCCAAGCATGGTGAACCAGCTCAAACCACTTCAAAGGCTGATATCCATCAAAAGAAGGTTATGCTGTCTGTTTGGTGGGATTGGAAGGCTGTGGTATATTTTGAGCTGCTTCCAAGGAACCAAACAATTAATTCGGATATTTACTGTCAACAATTGGACAAATTGAATACAGCCATCAAGGAGAAGCGATCAGAATTGGTCAATCGTAAAGGTGTCATATTCCACCAGGACAACGCTAGACCGCACACATCTTTGGTCACTCGCCAAAAACTGAGTGAGCTTAGCTGGGAACTTTTGATGCATCCACCATATAGCCCTGACCCTACACCATCAGACTACCATTTATTTCGATCTTTGCAGAACTCCTTAAATGGTAAAACTTTCGGCAATGATAAGGCTATAAAATCGCACTTGGTTCAGTTTTTTGCAGATAAATGCCAGAAGTTCTATGAGCGTGGAATACTAAATTTGCCAGGAAGATGGCAAAAGGTTATCGAACAAAATGGCAATTATATATTTGATTAAAGTGCATTCTAAGTTTTATTAAAAATGCATTTACTTTCTTTTAAAAAATCCGCAATTACTTTTTAGGCAAAATAGATTGAATTACAGTTCAAGCTTAATCTGAGTTGCACGTAAGTTTGGCTTCGAATCTACAGGCAACCAATATTCTTATCCTAGAGGATACAATATTTCAATTAGCTGGTATTTTGCATGCACAGTTCCGTAATGACAAGCGGCCAAATCGGTCAAACTTATATAGCTCTCATATGAACCGATCTCCCTATTACACTTCTTGAACTTCTCCTATGACATTGAAAATACTTTCCAAATATGGTCTGTATATCTCGATCACCGGATATAGCTCCCATATAAACCAATCTCCCGATTTAAAGTCTTCAACCCCTATAAGGTGCAAATATTTTCCGAATTGGTTGAAATTTTGCACTATGATTTCAACTTTAATCCCGAATATTCAAACCAATCGATTTAGCCAAACTTGGCACGTATATTGAATGTCACACCATAAGCCAATGTGTTAAAATTCAGCCAAATCGGATAAGAATTGCGGCCACAAGATGCTCTATAAATATAATCGGGAGCTATGTCAGGTTTTAGACCGAATCGAACCATACTGGACACATCTGTTGAACGTCAAAATGCAAGCGCCTAGCTTTAACTCCTTCGAAAGTTAGAGCGCTTTCCAAAGACAAACGGGCGGTCATGGGAAGATCGACTTAAAATGTCATGGCGATCTAGAATATATAGACTTGGGTCTGTAGACAAATACAGGGTCTTAGACAAATATTTCTAAAGGAATTGCGCCCCCAAGCAGCGCAAGAAATTTAATCAGGATTTCGGTTTATATGGCAGCTTTATCAGGTTATAAACCGATTTGAACCATTCTTGACACAGTTGATGAAAGTCGAAACAAAACAACAGGTGAAAAACTTCATCCAAATCGTATAAGAAATTTATCTTGACTCTCACTCCGGATAAAGTAATAAAAAAGGTTTCCAAAAAAAAAAAATCTAAAAATTTTTTAGCATAAATAAAAAATTTTGTTATTTTTATAGTAGACTATTGCATTTAATTTTGCTGTTTTTAAATTCAAGCTCGATGTATTTTTGTTTTTTATTTTAATTATCTATCGATATTAGGCAAATAAAAATTGTGTTTTGTTTTTCATTTGAATATATCATACCTTAAAAATTCATTCCACTGAAAAATGTATAAATATATTAAAAAAATACAAAAAGAGTTTAAATAAAAACAGCAAAATTAAAAAAATATAGTCAACATTTCGGGGACATTTTTATTAGAGAAAGGTTTATTGAAATATTGTTATTAGAGAAAATTTTATTGATGTGTTGCCTTCAAAGAAACTTTCAATATTTTGTTCACAAAAATATCATTAAAATTAAACAAATAAAAAGGCTGTAAGTCCATCCGTTCCGAACTTTGGTTACCCACCACCTCGGGTATATATGTAAACCCCCTTTCGTCACAATCCGGTGAAAATTGGATAACTTATGCACCCAAATTCGGCACGGACATTGAGTGGTCTAGAAGTCACTGTTCAATTTTTTAGAACAAAATATTGGTCTTTTTTGGAGCTATATCCAAATAAAATAAATGCCAAGGTTTTAGGGCCAAGGTTTTAAATCGGGAAATCGTTCTATATCGCACCTATAACCAGATTTGGACCAAAATAAACAAGGATATAATAATCATTCTATTTTATTAATATATTGGATCATATTTATTCAGGTCCAATTCAACGAAATCGGGTAATAAATAAAGCTTTTATAAGCTCCAGACCCTTAATCAGACCTTAATCTGATTCAAATTTCAGCGAAATTGGGTAATAAATGGTTTATGGGTTCCAAACCCTTAAACTGCAGACCGGCCTATATGGCGGTTATATCTAAATATAGTTCGAACTGCAACATATTTTAAGCAGATATCGTACGGCTTTAAATAACTCACTGTTTCAAATTTTAGCGAAATCGGATAAAAAACAAGTAAAAGCGTGCTAAGTTCGGCCGGGCCGAATCTTATATACCCTCCACCATGGATCGCATTTGTCGAGTTCTTTTCCCGGCATCTCTTAGGCAAAAAAGGATATAAGAAAAGAGTTGCTCTGCTATTAAAACGATATCAAGATATGGTCCGGTTCGGACCACAATTAAATTATATGTTGGAGACCTGTGTAAAATTTCAGCCAATTCGTATAAGAATTGCGCCCATTGGGGCTCACGAAGTAAAATAGAGAGAACGATTTATATGGGATCTGTATCCGGCTATGGACCGATTCAGACCATAATAAACACGTTTGTTTATGGTCATGAGAGGATCCGTCGTACAAATTTCAGGCATATCGGATAATAATTGCGACTTCTAGGGGTCAAGAAGTCAAGATCCCAGATCGGTTAATATGGCAGCTATATCAGGTTATGAACCGATTTGAACCTTATTTGACACAGTTGTTGAAAGTAAAAATAAAATACGTCATGCTAACTTTCAGCCAAATCGGATAGGAATTGCGCCCTGTAGAAGCTCAAGAAGTCAAATCCCCAGATCTGTTTATATGACAGCTATATCAGGTTATGGACCGATTTCAACCATACTTGGCACAGTTGTTGGATATCATAACGAAATACTTGGTGCCAAAAATTCATTCCAATCGGATAAGAATTGCGCACTCTAGAGGCTCAAGAAGTCAAGACCCAAGATCGGTTTATATGGCAGCTATATCAGGTTATGGACCGATTTAAACCATACTTGGCACAGTTGTTGGGTATTATAACAAAACACGTCGTGCGAAATTCCATTTCAATCGGATAAGAATTGCGCACTCTATAGGCTCAAGAAGTCAAGACCCCAGATCGGTTTATATGGCAGCTATATCAGGTTATGAACCTATTTGAACCATACTTGGCACAGTTGTTGAATATAATAACAAAACACGTCGTGCAAAATTTCATTTCAATCGGATAAGAATTGCGCACTCTAGAGGCTCAAGAAGTCAAGACCCAAGATCGGTTTATATGGCAGCTATATCAGGTTATGCACCGATTTGAACCATACTTGGCACAGTTGTTGGATATCATAACAAAACACGTCGTGCAAAATTTCATTTCAATCGGATAAGAATTGCGCACTCTAGAGGCTCAAGAAGTCAAGACCCAAGATCGGTTTATATGGCAGCTATATCAGGTTATGAACCGATTTGAACCATACTTAGCACAGTTGTTGGATATCATAACAAAACACGTCGTGCAAAATTTCATTCCAATCCGATAAGAATTGCGCACTCTAGAGGCTCAAGAAGTCAAGACCCAAGATCGGTTTATACGGCAGCTATATCAAAACATGGACCGATATGGCCCATTTACAATACCAACCGACCTACACTAATAAGAAGTATTTGTGTAAAATTTCAAGCGGCTAGCTTTACTCCTTCGGAAGTTAGCGTGCTTTCGACAGACAGACGGACGGACGGACGGACGGACATGGCTAGATCGACATAAAATGTCACGACGATCAAGAATATATATACTTTATGGGGTCTCAGACGAATATTTCAAGTAGTTACAAACAGAATGACGAAATTAGTATACCCTCCATCTTATGGTGGAGGGTATAATAAAGTTTTTATACCCTCCACCATAAGATGGGGGTATACTAATTTCGTCATTCTGTTTGTAACTACTCGAAATATTCGTCTGAGACCCCATAAAGTATATATATTCTTGATCGTCGTGACATTTTATGTCGATCTAGCCATGTCCGTCCGTCTGTCCGTCCGTCTGTCCGTCCGTCCGTCCGTCCGTCTGTCTGTCGAAAGCACGCTAACTTCCGAAGGAGTAAAGCTAGCCGCTTGAAATTTTGCACAAATACTTCTTATTAGTGTAGGTCGGTTGGTATTGTAAATGGGCCATATCGGTCCATGTTTTGATATAGCTGCCATATAAACCGATCTTGGGTCTTGACTTCTTGAGCCTCTGGAGGGCGCAATTCTTATCCGATTGGAATGAAATTTTGCACGACGTGTTTTGCTATGATATCCAACAAGTGCGCCAAGTAGGGTTCAAATCGGTTCATAACCTGATATAGCTGCCATATAAACCGATCTTGGGTCTTGACTTCTTGAGGCTCTAGAGTGCGCAATTCTTATCCGATTGAAATGAAATTTTGCACGACGTGTTTTGTTATTATATCCAACAACTGTGCCAAGTATGGTTCAAATCGGTCAATAGCCTGATATAGCTGCCATATAAACCGATCTTGGGTCTTGACTTCTTGAGCCTCTAGAGGGCGCAATTCTTATCCGAATGGAATGGAATTTCGCACGACGTGTTTTGTTATGATACCCAACAACTGTGCCAAATATGGTTTAAATCGGCCCATAACCTGATATAGCTGCCATATAAACCGATCTTGGGTCTTGACTTCTTGAGCCTCTAGAGGGTGCAATTCTTATCCGAATGGAATGGAATTTCGCACGACGTGTTTTGTTACGATATCCAACAACTGTGCCAAGTATGGTTGAAATCGGCTCATAACCTGATATAGCTGTCATATAAACAGATCTGGGGATTTGACTTCTTGAGCTTTTAGAGGGCGCAATTCCTATCCGATTTGGCTGAAATTTTGCATGACGTATTTTATTTTTACTTTCAAGAACTGTGTCAAATAAGGTTCAAATCGGTTCATATCCTGATATAGCTGCCATATAAACCGATCTTGGGTCTTGACTTCTTGACCCCTAGAGGTCGCAATTATTATCCGATTTGCCTGAAATTTTGTACGACGGATCCTCTCATGACCATCAACAAAAGTGTTTATTATGGTCTGAATCGGTCTATAGCCCGATACAGATCCCATATAAATCGTTCTCTCTATTTTACTTCGTGAGCCCCAGTGGGCCCAATTATTATACGAATTGGCTGAAATTTTACACAGGTCTCCAACATATAATTTAATTGTGGTCCGAACCGGACCATATCTTGATATCGTTTTAATAGCAGAGCAACTCTTTTCTTATATCCTTTTTTGCCTAAGAAGAGATGCCGGGAAAAGAACTCGACAAATGCGATCCATGGTGGAGGGTATATAAGATTCGGCCCGGCCGAACTTAGCACGCTTTTACTTGTTATCGGTCAATATGGCAGCTATACCTAAATACCATATTTAGGTCGGCCGTCGGCAGGTCTAAAATTACACACTGCTTCAAATTTCAGCGAAATCGGATAAAAAATAAGGCTTTTATTGGCTTCAGATCCTTTATCGGGAGATCGGTATATAAGACAACTATATCCAAATATAGTCCGATCTGAACCACACTTATAACGGGAGGCCAAATTATTTCACTGTTTCAAATTTCAGCGAAATCGGGTCATAAATTAAGCTTTTATGGGTTTCAGACCCTTTATCGCTAGATCGGTCTATATGGCAGCTATATCTAAATATAGTCCGGTCAGATGTCGGGAGCCCTAAAACTACTTATTGTTTCACATTTTAGCGAAATCGGATAAACCAGTAAGGAAAGGCAAAAGTCGGGCGGTGCCAACTTCATAATACCCTACATCTACCCAATAAACACAAAAGTGGGGCTACATCTAATTCTGATCCAATTTTGATGGACCTCGGCAGATGTATTCAGATAGGTTATTAAAATTATTGCATCAAATTTCGAGCAAAGCAAATATGTTCAATGTTCAAATATGTACGGTTGACAAATGACAAAAAATTACCCAAAAATATCTAAATCTGAACCTTATAGATATTGTGGAAGTCGTCGAGGAAAGCATTGTACTAGGAGTGAAAATCGGGCGATATATATGAGAGCTATATTTAAATCTGAACCGATTTCTTTGAAATTCAGTAATATCAAGAGTTATAAGAAAGTACTTCCTGCCAAATTTCGAGAGAATCGGATAACAAATGACCATATTATTGCTGCATTACCACAAATCGGACGAACATATATTTGGGAGCTATATCCAAATCTGAACCGATTTTTTCCAATTTCAATAGGCTTCGTCTCTAGGCCGAAAAACTTTCCCACACCAAATTTGAAGACGATCGGATGAAAATTGCGACCTGTAGTTTGTAAACAAATTAACATGGACAGATGGACAGACAGACGGACATAGCTAAATCGAATCAGCAACTGATTCTGAGTCGATCGGTATACTTATCAATGGGTTTATCTCTCTTCCTTTTGGGTGTTACAAACAAATGCACTAAGTTATAATACACTGTCCCACAGTATTGGTGTAGAGTATAAAAATTAAGCATTTATGGGCAGATCGGTCTAAATAGCAGCTATAACCAAATATGGCACGATTTGGTCCGTTCAAGAACTGAATAAATGCATAAAAGACGTATCTGTGCCAAATTTCAGCTCAATATAACAGTTTTTGAAGCCTATAGAGTGATTACAATAAACGGAAGGATAGACACACGGACATCTTTAAATCGTCTTAGAATTTTATGACGATTCGAGATATTTATTCTCCGTAAGGTGGGAAATTTATATTTCGATGTGTTGTAAACGTAATGACTGAATGAATATAAACGGTATCAAATGGTATTTAGAGCAAAAAAAAATTAAAATTTTAATTACAATTTTGTCTTAAAAAAATCATTTACAATTTATTCTTAGAATTTTTTTATTTTTAAACCAATGGGTATACCAATTTGGTCATTCTGTTTGTAACACCTCGAAATATGCGTCTGAGACCCCATAAAGTATATATGTTCTTGATTGTCATGTAATTTTAAGTCGATCTAGCCATGTCCGTCCGTCTGCCTGTCGGAAGCACGCTAACTTTCGAAGGAGTAAAGCTAGCCGCTTGAAATTTTGCACAAATACTTCTTATCTGATTGTAAATGGGCGAAATTGGTCCATGTTTTGATATAGCTGCCATATAAACCTATCGTGGGTCTTGATTTCTTGAGCCTCAAGAGGGCGCAATTATCGTCCGATTTGACTGAAATTTTGCACGTGGTGTTACAATATCACTTTCGACAACGGTGCTAAGAATGGTTCAAATCGGTCCATGTTTTGATATAGCTGCCATATAAACCGATCTTGGGTCTTGAAGTTTTGAGCCTCTAGAGGGCGGAATTCTCATCCGATTTGACTGAAATTTTGCACATGGTGTTTTGGTATCCCTTTCAACAACTGTGTTAAGTATGATTCAAGTCGTTTCAAAATCGGGTATAGCTGTCAAGATCGGTTTATAAAGATCAAGATCCAAGATCCGTTTATAAACCGATCTTGGATCTTGACTTCTTAAACCAATAGAGCGCGCAAGTCTCATCCGATTTGGCTGAATTTTTGCATTAGGTATTTTGTTATGACTTCCAATAACTGTGCTACGTATGGCGCGAATCAGTACATAACCTGGTATAACTGCCATAAAACTGTGCTACGTATGGCGCGAATCAGTACATAACCTGGTATAACTGCCATATAAACCGATATGGGGTTTTGACTTCTTGAACCTCTAGAGGGCGCAATCCTCATCCGATTTGGCTGAAATTTTGTACAACGGTTTCTCTCATGACCTTCAACATACGTGTCTAATATGGTCTAAATCGATTAATAGATTAATACAACTCCCTTATAAACCGATCTCCCGATTTTGCTGCTTGATCCCTACAAGGCGCAATTCTTATCCGAATGAACTGAAATATTTTACAATGACTTCTACAATGTTCAGCATTCATTTATGGTCCGAATCTGACTATAATTTAGTATTGCTCCAATAGCGTAACAGTTCTTATTCAATATTCTTTGTTTTCCTAAAAAGAGATACCGCACATAGAACTCGACAAATGCGATCCATGGTGGAGGGTATATAAGATTCGGCCCGCCCGAACTTAGCACGCTCTTACTTGCTTTTACTTTATTACTAGCTGACCCGGGCATGCTCCGTTGTGCCTTCTTTTACTTTATATGGAACAAAAGTCTCACTGGAATGTTTACTTTCGACAATTAAAAATCTTTTAGTGGAATACCATTCTAACTTGACTAACAGTTTAACAATATAAGTGCCTTTATCTGAATCCCATATGGTCTTTATTGATCTACGAATTTAAGTTTGGATGTAAGGTGTACTCCGTTCTTAAAATACTTCATTTCAGCTCGATATTCCCATGATGTCTGATTTAGTGGTGTTTTCGGGGGAGGTCCCCAGATACTTGGCCCTGAAAAAATATCAGCATCGTGCTCTTCTCTCAAATACCATTATTTAAAACCCATATTTCCATTGGCTTAAGAGGAGTTTACAAACACATGGCCCCAAAATAGGTTATCAAATTCGTTTTCTAATCTCAAATACCTTTCATTTGAGCCACATATTGGCATGGTCGAAATATTTTTTCCCTTTGGGGGTTTTTTGGAAAAGGCGTGATGGCCTAAATACATGGTCCTACGTTCGGATATCAAATTCGTATTCTACTCCCAAATACCTTTATTTGAGCACCACATTGCGACGATCACTAAAAAATTGCTGTTTATGGGGTATTTTGGGAAAAGGGTAGACCCCCAGAAAATTGGTCCCGAAAATGGGTATCAATTCTTGCTCTACCCCACATTACCTTTCATTTAAGTTCCACATTGACATGGTCGGTAAATATGCCCGGGGGTGTTTTGGGATTGGGGTGGTCCCCCAAACACTAAACCCGGAAACTATATATCAGCAACGTGCTCTATTCTCATATATCTATATATAATTTATTTGTACCCCATATTGCCATTGCCCTCAAAATTGGATATCAAATTTGTTTTCTAATCTCATTTAAACTCCTTATTGCAAAAGTCAGCAAATATGTCAGGTTTGGGGTATTGGCCCTAAAAACTATGAATATTTAGCTCCACTCTCTTTAGGACCCAAATTGTCTTGGTGAGCAAATACGTCCTATTTGGGGATATTTCCATAGTCGGCAAAAATGAACGGCTTGGGGGGTGTTTTGGGGGATGGTCGGCCACTCAGTGAGTTGGCCTTAAAAATATATATCGGATTCGTGTTCCACTTTAAAAACCCTCTTATTTGAGCCTCATATTGCAATAGTCAGAAAATACTTACTATTTGGGTGGTGTTGTGAGGTTGTGGTGGCCCCATAGACACTTTTCTCGACTATTGATATCAGATTCGTGCTTTACTCCCAAAGACCTTTCAGTTGAGCCCCATATTGCTATGGTCGTACAATTGTCCCCTTTGGGGGATGTTTTTGGTGAGAGGCGGCCCCCAAACACTTGGTTCCATATTTGGATATCAGATTCGAATTCTATACTTAAATACCTTTTATTTTCCTTTTCGTTTCCTATGGTCAGTAAGGAAGTCCTGTTTGGGGAAGGAGTGGACCCCATGAAACGTGGTCCCACATTTGGATATCAGATTCGTATTCTACTCGCAAATACCTTTCATTTGAGTCCCATATTGCCATGGTCGGTAAATATGTCCGATTTAGGGGTCCCCCTAGCACTTGGTCCGACAATTGGATATTAGAAACGTTTTCTCATCCCAAATACCTTTCACATGACCTTCAACATACATACGTGTCTAATATGGTCTGAATCGATCAGAGGCTTGATGCAGCTCTAATATAAACTTATCTCCCGATTTTGGTCCTTGAGTCCTATTAGGAGCAATTCTTATCCGAATGAACTGAAATATTACACAATGACTTTTGCAAAATGTTGTCTCGAATAAGTGTAACATTAGCTGTGTTTTATTGTAGTACTGTATAGTGCTGCGCAATGCAATTTGTTTGAAAATGACATCTATCCAGGGCAACGAAATTCTGGATAATTTGCCATTGCAGTATTGCCATTATGTGAGAAATGCCATGATATGTTTTTTCACAAATATGTGTGGCCACTTGTAGAAATACCTCTTTTGTGAATGGTAAAATAAAATTAAAACCAATTATTTATACAATTGCGTGCACAAATCTTCATACAATTTAATTGACTGCCGTGCCCACACATGTTTTGCACATTTCAGTTGCAATTTTACAAATATTTGCACTTTTTTCCACGTATTGTTATAACAGGTTGGCAAATGGCGTTACCACTTCATGGTATACGAACAGACTAGCACTGGAAACTTTTTTGAGTTTTATTTTTGCCCTTCACGGCTTATCTATCCAGTACTAAAATAAAGCACAGCAATGTGTAATTTTTTGAGAATCAGACATCGCACATCTTTTACCCTCTGCCTTTACGGTAACTATCGCCTAAGTGTTGAAATATCACCCACAAATAAGGACAATTCTTTTATAATATGAACAACCAAATGACGCGCATTTCATTAATTTTTCACCAAGCCACGCTCTCATCCTCAGCCAAACACATATGTATGTATATAATGCGAACTTTTCTTTCTCATATCTTATTTGGTATATTTGCTTATTTAAAATAAAGCTCTCATATTACAGTGAAGACATTTTTAGATCATATACATTTTCATAAAGTAAAATTTTTTTTTTTTTTAAAGGCAATCTTTGATGTGAAATTGTTTCTTAGTATTGAAATATTCAATACATAACTTCTTCATCTTTTATATTAATGTTACACTTTCATTGGCAAGTCTTGCGACATTCAATATGTGAGGCTGAAATTTACTTCTTAAGCTATGCGTTGCAAGACAACATGTCGTTGATTTTGTATGTAGACAAGTATGAAAATGGTCTGCATGATTTTGTGCCTATGTTTTTCACTGTGTGTGTGCTGAATTTAAAATACAATTTTTTCAACTGGCTCGTTGGTCTAGGGGTATGATTTCCGCTTAGGGTGCGGGAGGTCCCGGGTTCAAATCCCGGACGAGCCCAAGAAAAAGTAGTTTTTTTTATTTTATCAACAGTTAACTATTGTACTTTTGTACCTCCATCACTACTCTTGTATAGGGTATTTTATTAAATGAAGGAAAATAGAGACCCCCTTCCGTAAATATTATTTCAAATAAAGTTAAAATAAAATAAATAAAATAAAGTTAGTTATTTGATTTTTTTTTTTTCAAAATTCGCAGTTGTTATACAATCACTGAAATTTAGAGTACAAATGTTAATTGGCCAAGGGATGAAACCAATTGCAATTGGAAGAACTCGGTTCAGACATAGAGTTTACAATCGTAAGTGTACTTCATGTACCAATTTCAGCCTGTTATAGAACTATCATCAAAATTAAGAAGTTAAATCGGCAAAAAAGTTTTAAATGGGTGCTATACCCAAAAATGGACAGATATGCCCCATTTATAATCCCCAACGACTTTGCTTTGTTCAAACTCTGTCCAGTGCATTTTTTTTTGTCCTACGTCTCAATATTACAGATGTAGATATTTTCTATACATTGAGGTGCAAAAGTTAATTTATGTGAAACCATAGACGTATCTGCATGTCATAAAATGTGCTTAACTCGTTGTTTTTGTTTTCCATTATCTCTTATAAATCCTAAGGCAATGGCATTTGCTCATAGATTAAATCCATTCCAAGTGTTTACAAAAATCCCCCAAAAAAAAAACCTATGCCCCATAATATATACGGCTGTCATATTTCAATCACTTTTTGACTTAAATACTTTTCGGGAAAATAGAAAAACACACAAACTCAATTTTATTGCAAATCACCAAATCACAGAAAAGATTTATTACTTGACTGTCTGACAGTCAGACCAGCTGCGTGGATAGTGCCTTAAAATATGGATTTTTATAATCCCTACAGTGATTTGTTTTGCGAAATGTGAATTATATTGTTTTAATCTATTTAGTCGGGAAAGAGGTGGTATATTTAATTTTTGCTTGTATTAAGGCTATAGCTAAATTGTCAACTTTTTGTCACACTATGTGAAAAGACTTCAAGAAATATGCGCTTGAATTTAGTAAACCCGGCCTTACTGTACTTATGATACCGCTGAGCCGTGATTCAAGTGAACTTTTCTTATTTTTTTTAGTGTACTACTAAATTTCCCATGAACATTCCATTAAGGATCAGGGGATACTTCTCCCACATCAATGAGTGCAGTCCAATTAAAGTTTAAGTTCAGTTCGGTTTAAGCGTAGCTACACCACTTGGTAGAGAAGTTTTAACATGGCAATAAACCTCACAAATGTCGCCAGCATTTGGAGGGGATTACCACCGCGGAAAATTTTGTTTCTGATGTTCTCGTCGGGATTTGGACCCACGGTTCTGCGTCATAGGCGGGCATGCTAAACTCTACTCTACGGTGACCTCCGTAGCTGACTAAAACTCTTTAATGGAAGTCTACGCAGAAGATAGAATGTCCGTCTATAATGCCGAATGTCTGGGTTCAAATTCCGGCGTGAATATCTGGCTGGCTATACCTGTACCGAATAGCACTCATTGATATGTGTTCCTTTTTGGAATGTCCATTAGATTTTTGCATTTTAAAACTGTTGCACAGTGGGATGGAATCGAAACAAAATTGTAAAACATCTGCCTTTTGAGAACGTGTTAAGATAACACTTTGAAAAAAAAAATGTATAGAGCTGAGCTGTTACAGAGATTATGTGAACAATTTCAAATAGGGGGACCGGTAGCCTTTTGGGAGGCCCTCGAATTTGTCACCTCAGATTTTCGAAAATTTGTTGGTACTTCCCAATCTTTATGTGTAGTGCTAAGAAATCACAGCAAAAAAGTCCGTCTGAGTTCTACAATATCTCTTCCTGTTTCGCAGATATTCGACTTTCAACTTATTTTTATACCCACCACCGAAGGATGGGGGTATATTCATTTTGTCATTCCGTTTGCAACACATCGAAATATCCATTTCCGACCCTATAAAGTATATATATTCTTGATCTGCGTAAAAATCTAAGACGATCTAGACATGTCCGTCCGTCTGTCTGTTGAAATCACGCCACAGTCTTCAAAAATAGAGATATTAAAATGAAACTTTGCACAGATTAATTTTTTATCCATAAGCAGGTTAAGTTCGAAGATGGGCTACATCGGACTATATCTGGATATAGCCCCCATACAGACCGATCCGCCGATTTAGGGTCTTAGGCCAATAAAAGCCAAATTTATTATCCGATTTTGATAAAATTTGGGACAGTGAGTTGTGTCAGGCCCTTCGACATCCTTCTTCAATTTGGGTCAGATCGGTGTAGATTTGGATATAGCTGCCATATAGACCGATCCTCCGATGTAGGGTCTTAGGCCAATAAAAGCCGCATTTATTATCCGATTTTTCTGAATTTTAGGACAGTGAGTTGTGTTAGGCCCTTCGACACCCTTCGTCAATTTTGCTCAGATCGGTCCATATTTGGATATAGCTTTCATATAGACCGATCGTCTTATTTAAGGTCTTAGGCCCATAAAAGCCACATTTATTATCCGATTTTACTGAATTTTAGGACAGTGAGTTGTGTTAGGCCCTTCGACACCCTTCGTCAATTTTGCTCAGATCGGTCCATATTTGGATATAGCTGCCATATAGACCTATTCTTAGATTTAGGGTCTTAGGCCCATAAAAGGCGTATTGATAGTCCTATGTCGCCGATATTTGATACAGCGAGTTAAGTTAAGCCCCTTGACATACTTCTGCATTATGGCACAGATCGGTTCAGGTTTGGATATATCTATCATATAGACCGATCTATCGGTTTTAGGTTTTGGGGCCATAAAAAGGCGCATTTATTGTCCGATGTCGCCGCAATTTGGGACAGTGAGTTGTGTTAGGCCCTTCGACATCCTACTTCAATTTCACTCAGATCGGTCCAGACTTGGACATAGCTGCCATATGGACCGATCTATCGATTTAATGTTTTGGGTCCATAAAAACGAATCTATTGTCTGATGTTGCCGAAATTTGTAACATAGAGTAAAGTTAAGCACCTCCATATATTTCTGTAATTTGATCAAGATTTGCATATAGCTACCATATAGACCGAAATCTCGATTTAAAGTCTTGGCCCCAAAAAGGCGCATTTATAATCCGATTTAATTGAAATTTGACACAGTGACACATGTAGGCTTTACGACAACCATGTTGTTTATGGTTCATATCGGTTTATTTTTAGATATAGCTACTAAAAAGACCAATATTTTGTTAAACACAATTGAACAATGACTTGTACTTATTAGTATTTGTTCCAAATCGGATCATCTTTCGATATAACTGCTATGGAACATAAGGTATGCCATTTTCACCGGATTTTGATGAAAGGTGGTTTACATATATACCCGAGGTGGTGGGTATACAAAGTTCGGTCCGGCCGAACTTAACGCCTTTTTACTTGTTTTTATACCCTCCACCATAAGATGGGGGGTATACTAATTTCGTCATTCTATTTATAACTTCTCGAAATATTCGTCTGAGAGCCCATAAAGTATATATATTCTTGATCGTCGCGACATTTTATGTCGATCTAGCCATGTCCGTCCGTCCGTTTGTCTATCGAAAGCACGCCAACTTCCGAAGGAGTAAAGCTAGCCGCTTGAAATTTTGCACAAATACTTCCTATTAGTGTAGGTCAGTTGGTATTGTAAATGGGCCATATCGGTCCATGTTTTGATATAGCTGCCATATAAACCGATCTTGGGTCTTGACTTCTTGAGCCTCTAGAGTGCGCAATTCTTATCCGATTGGAATGAAATTTTGCACGACGTGTTTTGTTATGATATCCAACAACTGTGCCAAGTATGGTTCAAATCAGTCCATAACCTGACATAGCTGCCATATAAACCGATCTTGGGTCTTGACTTCTTGAGCCTCTAGCGTGCGCAATTCTTATCCGATTGGAATGAAATTTTGCACGACGTGTTTTGTTATGATATTCAACAACTGTGCCAAGTATGGTTCAAATCGGTCCATCACCTGATATAGCTGCCATATAAACCGATCTTGGGTCTTGACTTCTTGAGCCTCTTGAGTGCGCAATTCTTATCCGACTGGGATGAAATTTTGCACGACGTATTTTGTTATGATATCCAACAACTGTGCCAAGTATGGTTCAAATCGGTCCTTAACTTGATATAGCTACCATATAAACCGATCTTGGGGCTTGATTTCTTGAGCTACTAGAGGGCGCAATTGCTATGCGATTTGGCCGAAATTTTGTACGAAGGATTCTCTCATGACCAACAACATACGTGGGTCTGAATCGGTCTATAGCCCGATACAGCTCCCATATAAATCGATCTCTCTATTTTATTTCTTGAGCCCCCAAAGAGCGCAATTCTTATTCGAATTGGCTGACATTTTACACAGGTCTCCAACATATAATTTAATTGTGGTCCAAACCGGACCATATCTTGATATCGCTCTAATAGCAGAGTAAATCTTTTCTTATATCCTGTTTTGCCTAAGAAGAGATGCCGGGAAAAGAACTCCACAAACGCGATCCATGGTGGAGGGTATATAAGATTCGGCCCGGCCGAACTTAGCACGCTTTCACTTGTTTTTTTTTTTAATTTTGTCGGAAAGCGGCTTGGCGAATGCATTTGTGCTTCTATAAAAAAATGCATCTTTTATGGGCCTAAGAACGTAAATTGGGAGATCGGTATATGTACATGGCAGCTTTATCCAATTATAGACCAATATGAACCATCCAAAGCCTTGAATCTAGAAATCTGTCTATATGGCAGCTATATCCAAATCTGGACTAATCCAGACAAAATTGGATCATAAATGTGGTCTTAATAGGCCTAAGAACTGAAATCAGCACATCGGTCTACATGAGGGATATATCATGATGAAGCCCATCTTTGAGCTTTACCTGTATATGGACAAGAAAAAGAATCTGTGCAAAGTTTCAGCTCAATATCTCTACTTTTAAAGTCTTTAACTCTTTAGCGTGATTCTAACAGACAGATTGACGGACGGACATGGCTAGATCGTCTAAGATTTCTACGACGACCAAGAATATATATACTTTTCAGGGTCGGAAGTGAATATTTTGATGTGTTGCAAACGGAATGACAAAATGAGTGTACCCCCATTTTTCGGTGGTGGGTATAAAATGGCCTATTTCAAAGTACATATTGCATCCATTTAAGTTGGAATACAATGAATAGAACCACCAAAATATTGGCTGAAGGAAGTGTCTTATAAAATGTGTGAAAGAGATGCCACTCAATGCTATCAGTAATACAATTTTGCTCTTAGTTCCATATAACGGTAATTTTTCGTCCTTTATGGCGTAAATGCAGAATATTTGTTGTTTTATTTGTAAATGGTTCATACGGATAAAACCAAAGTTTTAGAGTTGTTGCTTGTAGGCAGAGAAGAAAGTTTATTGAAACCTTTATGAAATTAACACTGATGCTTCAAGGTAAGTGTACCAAAATATCATTCACTGCTCCTAAGACTCAGGACAAACGAAAAATTCTTTGAATCGCTTCAAATTTGTACCATTCTACAGCTAAATTTAAGTATTTGGCTTCGGTTGCTGCAAGTAAATCCACCATTTCACATATTATACGAATTATGAGTCCTGGTTATCTGCAACTTCGAAAGCTAAAGTAAAGACACCACTTAATGCATTACCATAACTCCACCTTATCTGCAGGTAAAAAATATACGAAAGAGAAAGGCGAAAAGTAAGGGCTACAGTGCATACACTGAAAACATTTTTGTCCTAATTTTAAAGATATGAGCTAAAGATAATCAAACTTAATTTAAAGAGGACCATTTTTCAAATTTTAAGGACAAATTTCCTTTGGTAAAAGATATTTTCCTTCATATTATTGTTTTAAATGTTTAGCAATTTTAGATTAAGATGCAAGTTAAATTTTTTTTAAATAATAATTGGACAGTTGTCGGTGCAGTAAAATAAGAAACAATCAGCAGAAAAAATTTAAATGGTCATGTTCGTTAGTAAAAAGGCAATTAAAACTAAAGATAGCATATTTATTTTATTGATGTGGTTCTTTGGCTCGTTTTCAACGAATAAGGAAAAACTCTTAAATGTTCAGCCAATTTGTTTGCACTATTACGGATCCTTATTTGCTGTGTTGACTACTCCACCAATTTAATGTGGTCCTCAGCACATTCTAGTCACAGTTTTTGACTAGATGCATTTAATGATGGGTTTTTCTTTAGTTTTCAAAATTACAGATGGTCAATTTCAATCACTAATTTTCAATTTCATTTATCAATCGAATGTCACTAAAAGCACATTTTTTAGTTTTCAAAATTCCGAGGGACAAACAAATTTTCTAAATTCCAGGATTAAATTCCACCAAATATAGCTGGCCCATACTCCGCACGCATGTTGAAGTTTATAACCCTGTTGACTGTAAGTTCACTGTTCCAAAATTTAGCAAAATCGGGCACTATTGTCTATGAGTGCCTGCTTTAATATTCAGGGAAATCGGTCAGTAAGTACACCTTTTATGGAGCGAATACCTATATTCAGGAGATCAATTATCTTTATCCAAACATGGTCCGATCTGGACGTTATTGGAAATTGGACTATAAATGGACTTTTTATAGGCTCAATACCTTAAATAAATAAATCGGTCTATATAACGGCTTTATAAATCAGTAAAAATGTATCTTTGAAAAGTTCTGCACAATATCTTCATTTTTAAAGACTGTAGGGCGATTTCTAAAGACGGACAGATATGATGGATTTTCTTCGAATTTTACGATGACCCAAAATATATAATCCGAAATGAAATGATGAAAATATAAGAATGGAATAACATTTAGACTTCCTATACCCCCATTCTTCGGTGATATTTATTGTATAAAACATCCCTTCCATATTATCCTGACCGCCTCACACGTTCGTTGTGAGGGTTTTTTTTGAAAATGAGTGTGACATTGAAGAGAGATGTGCATATAAATCTGTTCAATAAAAGTAAAAAAATAATAATAACATGTATGTGTAGGAAGTAAATCAAGTCGAAGAAACTTTCAGCAATACTGTTGAATACGATTGACATTTTAGACCTTTGATTAAGCCATATTAAAACCTGTCAAAGCGTAATGATATATGCTTATTTAAAACCTATTATCACTGCGACTCCCGTGATTTGAAAGAACACGAGCGAGTTTTTGGTTGGTGGTAAATAACTTTTCTAGTAAGAATTACAGCTGTTTCAAGAACTTTTGCTAGTGGTTGACCAAAACGAAAAAAACACTTCATGAGAGATTGTGATTAGCTGAGTTGTTGGCATACAATATTTATAAGTCATTCAATCATACAATACTACTCTAGCAATGCCCAGCCATACCATTTGGCTTTTATGTATGTTGACATAATAGTAGCTTCTACTCTAATCGCGTCGTAAATAATCTTTCAATTGAGTGGTTTATTATTATCGCAGTTTAAGTTTGTAAAAATTAACAAGTTCGCTGACTGCGGTTCCCCTGCAGCGGCATTTTGTCTATTGAACTAAGGGAACTTTTTTGCGTTTTATCTCTGCTGCATATTCGTGCCATAAACCATTGCCAACAACAAAGAATCTTACTATTTATAGCATTTTTGATTGTAAATTAATAATATGATTTAAAACCATTATAAGTTGTAGTAATTCACGTTACAAATCAAAGTCAAATGTCCGCATTGATGACGACTATAGCGTTGAAAGCAACAAATAAAAGTGTGTAGTATTGTTTGTTCTTGTGGTATTCATTGACAACTGATCAAAGGAATATTGTGAAAATGCGGTAGAGTTGAAAGGTGATACAATAAAGCAAACACCGCCATTGATAAGGACTGAAGCTTAAATAGTTCAATTTTGATAGCTGTTTTTATTGTTTGATTGAATCCTACAGATATGATGGCGTCGAATCATTTTAATTATGTCCAAATTACAAAAAATTACAAACATGAGCAAGATGCTGGGTTAGATTGAAAGGAGGATGCGGATATTAATCCGGTCCATGCCACTATGGGCATACACCTTTGCCAGTAATGGGCTTGTTGTGCGCTCTAAATTATAAAAAAATATATGTCCGTGCTATTTAAAAAAATCCTAAGTGTTTTTCAAGCAACCCCACTAAATCGGTTCGTGTCTGGATCCTTCGAAAAATTCAAACCTGAGCCAAAATCTGGAATCCAGGATGGATATTAATGGGATATCCATCATCATAGGACGGGGTGTGCTTAGGCTTTGGAAGATGGCCAAAGTGGAAAGTCGGGCATCCCAATACTATAGGTCGCGATTCATCCAAAATGCAACCCTGATTTAAATATTTACAGTAGGTTAAAGTATATATTAATGAATAATTATATATGTGTATATAAATAGAGTATAATTAATGGGATACATTGAAAATTTACTAATGGAATAGTCTTCATCATGTACTAATCTACACAAAAATATAGACCTAAATGTGACTGTTTAAATATGGTATTGATAAAAACTTTTCAAACAATAATAATTTTTGACATGAAAATATGATTTTCTTTGGATCACGGTGATTGGCAGACAAGGCATACGTTGATCATATTTTTAAATGTACGAATTAAATTTTTATTTAATAGTACAAATACAAATAGTGTGCTCCATTTCAGATATCCATCGCGAAAAGAAATGAGAATGAGTCAAATATAGGGCTCGCTTCTATCATATATAGACACATAGTAGCGTGGCTATATAAAAACAAGTATAAATGTAAACCACCTTTCGTAATAATCCGGAGAAAAATGTATAATTTATGCCCCTTTAGCAGCTATTCCGAAAACTGGTCCGATTTGGACCAAATTGGACACGGACATTGAGTGGTCTAATAAGTACAAGTAATTATTCAATTTTGTGAAACAAAATATTGGTCTTTTTGGTAGCCATATCCAAATATAGACCGATCTGAATCATATACGACACGAATGTGTCAAATTTCATCTAAATCGGAATATAAATGTGCCTTTTTTGGGGCCAAAACCCCAGATTAAATCGAGAGATCGATCTATATGGCAGCTATATCCAAATCTGGACCGATTTGCGCCAAATTGAAGACGAATGTTGAAGGGCCTAACACAACCCACTGTCCCAAATTTCGGCGAAATCGGACAGTAAATGTTCCAAAACCTTAAATTGAGAGATTGTTGGGACAATAAGTTGTGTAAGGCCCTTGACATCCCTCATCAATTTGGTCCAGATCGTTCCAGATTTTGACATAGCTGTCATATAGACCGATCTCTCTATTTAAGGCCTTGGGCCCATAAATCGCGCATTTATTATCTGATTGCACCGAAATTTGGGACAGTGAGTTAAGTTATTCCCGTCGACATGCTTTTGCAATCTTGTACGGATCGGTCAGATTTAGATATAGCTGCCATATAGACCGATTTCTCCATTTAAGGTCTTGGGCCCACAAAAGGCGCATTTATTGTCCGATTTCGCCGAAATTTGGAACAGTAAGTTTTGTTTGGTCACTCGCAATCTTTCTGCAATATGGCCAAGATCGGTCCGGATTTGGATATAGCTGCCATATAGACCTATCTCTCGATTTCAAGTCTTGGCCCCATAAAGGCTCATTTATAATCCGATTTCGCTGAAATTTGACACAGTGACTTATGTTAGACTTTTCTACATCCGTTTCGTATATGGTTCAGATCGGTGTATAATTGGTTATATCTATCAAAGAGACCAATATTTTGTTCTACAAAATTGAATAATGACTTGCACTAATTAGACCACTCAATATCCTATGGACATATACCAAAGCCAGTAATCGCCTTGTTGTTATTAGAACGAATAGGGCAATCTAAGTTTGCGCGGATGCCTTTTATTGACGTAGGGCGCTTTGGGCTTATTACCTCCCATATATATATATATATACCAGTTTCAGCTTTTAAAATCTTAGAAGTCTCATTATTATCTCCTAATAGAACTGAACTTTTAATGTTTACTAGCTTAAATTGTGATCCAATAATCAGTATAGGTGCTTTTCACAATAGACTACATAAGTTCTTGATATCGGAAGGGGGCGGACCCTCCCCCGTCCCCAAAAAAACACCCATAATCAAAAGTGAACCGATGAAACAATGTGGGTCTTAAACGAAAGCTATTTGGGAGTAGAATGTGAAACATATCTCAAAAGTTTGGCTCAATACCCATGGAGGCTGCATCAACATAAAACCCCCTTCAAACTGACATCCACACTGATTGGGACAAAATAGGATTCAAAGGTACTTGGGTTTTGAATACGAAACTGATTTCAAATTTAGCACCATGTCTTAGGAGACCTGCCCTTTCCAAAAAACAACCCTATACAAACCAAGAAAAAATTGACCGATTGGAACCATATGGGACTCTAATGGAAGGTATTTGAGAATAGAAAACGTATTTATATTAAAACTTGGATCTTGTAATCCAGGCGCCAAGCTAATCCAAACCCCCTCCCCCAAACAGGCACTTTGACGGATGAAAACATGATGACAATATGATCGGAAGAAGATGTGGTCATTTTAGGTGTTATCTTTATATATATCTTCTCTTCCCTTTGTATACATAAAAGAGACGCGTGGCTGAGTGACTGACTGATATGAACCGATCTTGGATCTTGACTTCTTAAGCCTCAAGAGGGCGCAATTCTTATATGATTGAGCTGAAATTTTGCATGAAGTGTGTTGTTATGACTTTCAATAACTGTGCTAGGTATGGTTCAAATTGTTTTATAGCCTAATATAACTGTCATATAAACCGATCTTAGATCTTGACTTCTTGCGCCACTAGTGGGCGCAACTCTCATCCGATTTGGCTGAAATTTTTCATGAAATAGTATGTAAATTAGTATTAAATTGATACATAAATAGTATTAAATTGATACATAACCTGATATAGCTGCCATTTAAACGGATTTGGGATCTTGACTTCTTAAGCATATAGAAGGCACAATTTTTATCCAATTTGGTTGAAATTTTCTCCCATGACGTTCAATATACATGTTCATTATTGTCTGAATCGATCTATAGCCTAATACAGCTACCATATAAACCGATCTCCCGATTTTGCAATTCTGTGCGGAATGGACTTAATGGAATGGATGGACGGAATGGAATATTACACAATGACTTCTACTATGGTCTTCAGCATTCAATTGTTCTATTGTTCTACCCAGCAGCTGTATTCAAATAATATATACTCACTGTTTAAAAATTCAGAAAGTCAACCAGCAAATGAGCTTTAAATGGGCTTTAGTACATATATCATAAGATATGTGCATATGAAAGCTATATATAAATATGGTCCGATCTGAACCATACGTATATAGAGGGACGTAGTGTTTCTCCCTGTATTAAATTTCAGGGAAATCGGCTTATAAATGCCTCTTCTATGTACAGAACTTTATGTAAAAATAGTACTACGTGGGCCATATTCGGTTCCCATTCATATATCGGAGGACTTAGTAAAACTCACTTTTCCAAATTTCAGTGAAAGGAACAATAAATTCGGCTTAAGACTTTAAATCGGCAGCACGATTATATGACAGCTATATCTTTATGTGGTCCGATATTCGGTGGCCTTATGCAACCCACTGTTTCTAATTTCAGGGAAATCGGAAAATAAACGCGTCTGTTATGGGCTTTAGACCCAAAATCGGCAAATTTCATTGATCGGATTATTTCATGATTGGAACTTTTAGACGAACAGAAATAGAGACACATGGAAATTTTTAAATCTTCTTCGAATTTTACGTGGGTTAGGAATAAATATACTTTGTAGGGTCGAAGATGGCTACATTTGAAAGGTATCCTGCCATGTTAAAATTCCTCTACCAAGAGATTTCGCTATGCGGTACGTCTTTCGTACTCGGCAAAAAAAGAGGCCCTTTATTATTAAGCTTAAACTTCAATCGGATTGCACTCATTGATATGAGAGAAGTACCCCCTGTTCCTTAATGGATTGTTCGTGGGAAATTTATTAGTTGTAGCGTCGATGTCTTGCAAACAGAAGGACTATGTATGTGAAAATACCCCTATCATATGTTAGATATATATATTTGTTTGTGGTTTGTTACAACTTTATATGGAAGGACATTTGTGGCAAATTTTATGTTCCCATCAATTGCTTGTAAATTGTACCTGCAAATGCAAATTTGCTCATGAACATTCAATTAAGTAACAGCGGGTACTTCTCATATCAATGAATACTGTCTGATTCAAGTTTATGGTTAATAATGAGGGACCTCCTTTTTATAGCCGAGTCCGAATGTTTTGCCCCAGCGCGACACCTCTTTGGGAAGAAGCATTTAAAAGGCCTCCCATAGTATTTTTTTTCAAATGGCAAAGTAACTAACTCACAAATGTCGCCTGCATTAGGAGGGGATAACTACCACTGACAATTATTTCTGATATTCGCGCAATGATTCGAATCCAGGCATTCAGCGTCTGCGCTACGGTGGTCTCCACGTAATGATTCTCGTTTTAGCGATTTTGTACAGCGTTCATTCACTACAAAATTATGCTCTTTAATATACATATAGAGATGTTTTACTTGCATATTTCAGCTTATTTTTTGCATATATTTAATATTCCCTAAAAATTGAATTTTTTACGTCAAAATAACCCTAGATACGAAATTTTGCATTTTGCGTAAAAATCCGTACTCTACTTACGACTCTCAGTATTCAGCACACGCATGGCTCGGCTACCCCCCAAAATATGTAGGCTTTATATGAACCATTCTCGCGATTCAATTTCCTAAGATCTTAAAACTCTCCATTTTCGGCGAAAATTTGGAATGTGGGGGTACACTTTTAACCTCCAATACACTCATATTGACTGCACAAAAAGGCATGGCGTAATTTAATTTATGGCATACCATAAATTACTTTGCGAGTTGAACGTTACGTCTGAATATATAAATCCCATTAATACTCTAATTTCGTTTAACAACTGTGCAAGCCTCAAAAGTCGGGATATTTCAAAAAATGTTCCCAAAAGTCGGTAGTCGGGAACACCACAGAAAGACGAGCAAATCATTGCATTGACATTCGGTCAATCATATCTTCGCACACATCAATAATTTTTGCATTGTTTGAACTGAGTTTTTACCATTATGATAGTAAATTGGAAAAATATGCTGTTTCGGATTTTCTATTTTCTAAAGCGCCCCAAACAAAAATTGTTATTTAATTAAACTTGTACACCAGTATTCCAAAAACTGAATGTAATAGAACTGTCAAATAAACCTATTTTAAAGTTTCGTTTAGTTTTTTGAATAAGGCTGCTAGCATTTATACCTTTTTTTAAGAAATGATACCCATTTTAAACTTCTGTGGGGTTTTTCAATAAGGAGTGTTATTTCGGTACTCAAAGTAAAATATCTTAAATGGTCGGACGTTTATTTCATAATAAAGAGGAAAGTATGCTATTAATCTAGTCAAAAACCCCTATGTAAGTGGCGCTTCAAACATATGTATGCTACTTAATCCTTTGTACCCTTCACATTGTTTAATTTTATTATGCTTAATTACTTACTTAATTATTATTACTGCCTTCCCACCCATTATATTAAATCGCAATATTATTTAACAAAAACGACACTCCCTTGTTCCAAATGTAATCGCTTGGATCAAAATTTCACAAAAATTTCCAAAGTCATTTCTATTTCTGCCAAATGTGATTAATTTCGTTTTTATTATACTTATTCAACAGCAATTGAATAGTTGCTCGTTATTTATGCTGATCAGCATTAATGGCCCATAGACACTGTGGCGCAGTGGTCGTGTTTCTGTGATCGCTCGCTGTAATCTCTGTTTCACCGGCATTGAAATGAATATGAACAAGAAAACTATTTTTAGCTCTTGCCAATGTCGACAGATGTTTGTTGGTAGCAGAGTTTGTTTTTTGTATTCCGTTGTGTGTCTGCTTGGCAAGCAGTGAAAAGTTTTCATTGACTGCGTACCGTTAACTGGCTCGTTGGTCTAGGGGTATGATTTCCGCTTAGGGTGCGGGAGGTCCCGGGTTCAAATCCCGGACGAGCCCAAGTTGAATACTTCTTTTTTCATTTGTGAATATTTTTAATAATAAGTATTTAAAATACATTGTTTAAATATCAATTTCAAACCCTACAAAGTATATATATATTTCGGATCGTCGTAAAATTCTAAGACGATTTAACGATGTTCGTGTTTCTGTCCGTCAGTTTGTTGTAATCACTCTACAGGCTTCAAAAATTGAGATATTGAGCTGAAATTTGGCACAGATACGTCTTTTTGATGCACGCTGGTTAAGTTCTCTAATGGGCCTAATCAGACCATATTTGGATATAGCTGCTATATAGACCGATTTTTCGATAAAGGGTCTAATGCCCATAAAAACTTAATTTTTCATCCGAATTTGATGATATTTTAAACGGTTAGTAGTTTTAGTCCTCCTGACATCTGGCTCAAATATGTTTTTGTTCAGACTATATTTAGATATAGCTGTCATATAGACCGATCTGCCGATAAAGGGTCTGAAGCCCATTAAAGCTTTATTTATTGCCCAATTTCGTTGAAATTTTAAACAGTGAGTTATTTTAACCCTCCCGACATCTAACCCTAGTATGGTTCAGATCGGACTTTATATAGATATTGGCGCCATATAGACCGATCTCCCGATAAAGGGTCTAAAGCCCATAAAAGCTTTATTTCTTATCTGATTTCGCTGAAATTTAAAACAGTGAGTAGTTTCAGGCCTCTCATCTTCGAACCTAAATATGGTTCAGATTGACTATATTTAGATACAGCTGCCATATAGACCGATCTACCGATAAAGGGTCAGAAGCCCATAAAAGCCCTATTTATTACCCGATTTTGCTGAAATTTAAAGCAGTGGGTAATTTTAGGTCTCCCGACATTCGCCCAAATTGGGATCGGACTATATTTAGATATAGCTGCCATATAGACCAATCTCCCGATAATGGGTCTGAAGCCCATAAAAGCATTATTTTTCATCCAATTTCACTGAAATTTGAAACAGTAAGTAGTTTTAGGCCACCCCCAATCGGACCCAAATATGGTAAAAATAGGACTGTATTCAGATATAGCTGTCATATAGACCGATATGTCGATTATGGGTCTGAAGCTCATAAAAACTTTATTTATTACCCGATTTTGTTGAAATTTGAAATACAAAATTCAACAGTGACTTATATTTATAATGCCCGTGCCGAATTTGGGTGCATAAGTTATCCAATTTTCATCGGATTGTGACGAAAGGGGGTTTACAAATATACCCGAGGTGGTGGGTATCCAAAGTTCGGCCCGGCCGAACTTAATGCCTTTTTATTTGTTTAGTATTGTTTTATAGATAGTAAGCAGGTATCGCCACTAATAAAAGTTAGTGTGTAAGCAAAATTTAAAAAATATATATATATATACTTTAATTAGCATTTTTTGTACATTTATCACGCTTAACAAGTAAAAAGGCGTTAAGTTCGCCCGGGCCGAACTTTGGATACCCACCACCTCGGGAATATACGTAAACCATCTTTCATCAAAATCCGGTGAAAATGTTATACCCTTTGTCCCATAGAAGTTATATCAAAATGTGTTTCGATTTGGACCAAATACTTATAAGTACAAGTAATTGTTCAATTGTGTATAACAAAATATTGGTCTTTTTAGTAGCTTTATCTAAAAATAAACCGATCTGAGCTACATACGCCACGGATTTCGAAAGGCCTAACAAAGGTCACTGTGTCAAATTTCAGTGAAATCGGATTATAAATGCACCTTTTAAGGGGCCAGCATTTAAATCGAGATATCGGTCTATATGGCAGCTATATCCAAATCTGAACCGATTTGGCCCAAGTTTCAGGAAAATGTCGAAGGGCCTAACTCAACTCACTGTCCCAAATTTCGGCGAAATCGGACAATAAATGGACCCAAAACCTTATATCGAGAGATAGGTCTATATGGCAGCTATATTCAAATCTGGACTGATCTGGGCCATATTGCAGAAGGAAGTCGAAGGGCCTAAGACAACTCACTGAAGAAATAGCCCGATATTGCCCATCTTCGAACTTAACCTGCTTATGGACAAAAAAGGAACCTGTGCAAAATTTCAGCTCAATATCTCTATTTTTAAAGACTGTAGCGTGATTTCAACAGACAGACGGACGGACATGACTAGATCGGCTTAGATTTATACGATGGTCAAGAATATATATACTTTATAGGGTTGGAAATGGATATTTCGATGTGTTGCAAACGGAATGACAAAATGAATATACCCCCATCCTTCGGTGGTGGGTATAATAAAATACTACAACTAGTCTCTTAATGAAAATATAGATATACGAGAAAACAGGAAAATTAAATTAACTAATAGGTAAACAAGTAAAAGCGTGCAAAGTTCGGCCGGGCCGAATCTTATATACCCTCCACAATGGAGCGCCTTTGTCGAGTTCTTTTCCCGGCATCTCTTCTTAGGCAAAAATAGGATATAAGATATATATTTGCTCTGCTATTAGAGCGATATCAAGATATGATCCGGTTCAGACCACAATTAAATTATATGTTGGAGACCTGTGTAAAATGTCAGCCAATTCGAATAAGAATAGCGCCTTTGGGGCTCAAGAAGTAAAATAGAGAGATCGATTGCGACCTCTAGAGGCTCAAGAAGTCAAGATCCCAGATCGGTTTATTTGACAGCTATATCAGGTTATGAACCGATTTGAATCATTATTAGTTCAGTTGTTGGATATCATAACAAAATACATCCTGCAAAATTTCTTTCCAATCGGATAAGAATTGCGCACACTAGAGGCTCAAGAAGTCAAGACCCAAGATCGGTTTATATGACAGCTATACCAGGTTATGGACCGATTTGAACCATACTTAGCACAGTAGTTTGAAGTGATACTAAAACACTATGTGCAAAATTTCAGTCAAATCGGATGAGAATTGCGCCTTCTAGAGGCTCAAGAAGTCAAGACCCAAGATCGGTTTATATGGCAGCTATATCAAAACATGGACCGATATGGTCCATTTACAATACCAACCGACCTACACTAATAATAAAATATTTGTGAAAAATTTCAAGCGGCTAGCTTTACTCCTTCGGAAGTTAGAGTGCTTTCGACAGACAGACGGACGGATGGAGAGACGGACGGACATGGCTAGATCGACATAAAATGTCGCGACGATCAAGAATATATATACTTTATGGGGTCTCAGACGAATATTTCGAATAGTTACAAACAGAATGACGAAATTAATATACCCCCCATTCTATGGTGGAGGGTATAAAAATATTTGAATTAAGATAAGGTATTACTGTTAACAAACCTTGAGGATTCAATAGTCGAAGCTTTATTGATTCCATTAGTTCAGTAGCTTTAGGGCCATGGGGTTTGTAAACCGGCCGACAAAAGTCTACGAACGATCCCTGTATCAGTAGCCTTGTTCATAAAATTTTTTTATGAATACCTTAACAAAAAAGCGCACCTTAGATCCGATATAAATTATTATTCACGAAATGCTGTAAAAAATGCAATGCCAAAAGTCCAAGTACGAGATTTTATATGTTCAGTGTCTTTGGTAATGGTACATAACGGAAAAGTAAGTTCATTATGATTCGGTACATGCATTGCTTAAAAGTATACATAAATTTAATTAGTTACATCTTTGACACCTTCTATGTGTGTGTCCCGCACTATGAGTCAGAAAGTGTTCATTTTAGGTTCTCATTTCATTGAGAACCTGTTGTTGGGCCTTTTAAGGGGATCTGCTATCATCTTTCTTCTTCTGTTCCTGTGGAATAGAAGAAGACGAAAACGTCAAAGTGAGTCTGTTGGCACACTGCCACTTAAACCTTACCTAACCTATCCTATATACATCACACAAAGAGCGTAGCGGATTGTTGACGTCGTTATTAGGTAGTCTAAGCGGTGTTAAATGCCGAGTATATCGAAGACGAATATTAAAATCTAATTCACCAGTTAAGAATGGGTAATCAATCTGATCACGCGGTAACTTCACAATAAATACGGTTCGAAGCGCCTCCTTTCGATCGCTGAAAAATAAATAAGTTTCATAAGTTATAAGCTGTACCTGGACTGATTTAATCCTCTCTGAATAGCGCTTGTGGAATGGGTTTCAAAGCACACAATCGTATTCAATAATTTATAATAGTCACCTGGTACAGGTCAAGCCTTAAAATGAGATAACTTCTTGCACTTCTTAAGATTAAGCGCCACAGCATTAACACTGCACCAGTCCTCCAGGAAGTACAGATCGCACATTGACCTCTAGAGAGTGCAGATCGCAAAGTGACTGATCTGGAAAATCCAAATTACAAAACAGTTCCATATCATTTGCGAACATTAAAATCCTTGAAGACTGAATATCTGATTCAAGTAAAGAACGAACAGCAAATAATTGGTGTAATAACATGGGATATCCTTAGAGAAAACAGCAGTTCCAACAGTAGTGATATTGCACATATTTTCGCAAAACACCTATAATTCTCAGATATACAACTGTTACCCTTTTTATGTAAAGGAATTATGTAACTTGACATCCAGTAATGAGGAAAATATTCTGAAGGTGGCGGATCGTTGAATATGACCGCAAGTGGCCTATATAACTCATAGGCGTACGAAATAACAATATTCGTCGGTTTACCATTCAGCCCTGGTGTCTTAGAACTCTTTAAAGATTTCAAGCCATTCAGCACCTCATCCTGAGTAAGAATAATGGGTTGGAAATAATTCAACCTATTTATGTCATAAGAATAGCTTAAACTGGAAGATAACTTGGTAAAGCTGCATTGGAAAAAAATCTGCCAACATATCGCATATCTCCCAATCGTCAGACGACTCCACAACAATCCAGCTTCATGAATCTAGGGAACTTCCAAACATTCATCTTAGAATTCACAAACTTATAAAAGCTATTGGGATTGCTTTAAATGCAATTTCTTATCCTGACAAGATAGTCAGCTTATCATCTGATTTTCTCAGTATTGTAATGCTCGTCTCCGACTAAGACTCTGGAGTCGACTCCGGGCACTTAAAAATATTTTATACCCACTACTAAAGAATGGGGGTGAAACCCAACCTTGGCAATATGGGCAACAAATGAAAGTTAGTGGCGAGTAGATTGCGAATATGTAAAAAGAAAAAATTTTGACCTGGGAAAGATCTACGGATCCTGAGGGTTTTGGACCCCCTTTAACTCTAGGTAATATACAATAGGTACCAAATGAAAGGTATTAGGGAGTAGATTATGAAAACGCAATTTTAATTTTTATTCGAAATTTAGGATAATGTTGATGAGTAAAGGCAGCCCACATTAAATTTACTCCTGTGGACATTAAAATGTGATTGCCACATCAACGCGGTAATCCCCGGGTAGCTCCAACGAGAGGGGAGAGAAAGATATTAACGTCAACATTTCATTGACATTTTCCCAAAATTTTTCTGAAGGAAAACTGTCAATAGGATTATTTCTAAAGACAAAATTCGATGAAATTTTCTCTAAAGATAAAATTTTTATGAGATATTTTCTAAACACTAAATTCCAATAAACATTTTTTGAAAGACAAAACTTCGACCAAATTTTACTCCGAAGAACAAAATATCGCTCAAATTTTCTCTAAAGACAAAATTTCAATAAAATGTTTCTAAAGACAAAATTTTAACTAAAATTTTTCTAAAGACAAAACTTCAATCAAATTTCTTCCGAAAACAAAATTTAAAAGAATTTTTTTAAACAATGAAATTGTTTCTGATAACGTATTTTCAATGAAATTTTTTCTAAAGGAAAAATTTCAATGAATTTTTTTCATAAGACAATATTTCAATGAAATTTTTCGAGAGCTTAAATTTCAATGATAAAATTTAGAGTTAAAATTTTAATAAAAAATTTTTATTAAATTTTACGATTTACGATTTTTTTTGATATAATATTTGTTTTTTTGTTGAAACATTTGTTTTCTCTATTTTGTCCAGAGTTGGAGTCGAGATAATTTTCTCGATTCCGACTCCGGACAAAGTTGCTCGACTCCGGCTCAGCAGCCCTGGATGGGGCATCAACTGGAGTAATCACATTAAGACTCGTGGAGTTGTTTCCAGACATTAATGGCGATTTCGATTTCGCTGAAATTTCGCACAATGAGTTGTGTTAAAATCCTCGACATCCGTGCCCCCACAAAGACTTCTCTTAAATTTGGCACAGCGAATATTGACGTCCTCGTTGAATATGGTTTAGATCGGACCAATTTTGGTGTTATACCCCATATAGACTGATCTCAGGTTGAAGGTTTTTCTCCCATAACTAAACTTTTTACAACCTACAACACTACTGTGGTACAGGGTATTATAACTTAGTGTATTTGTTTGTAACACCCTTAGTTTGTACTTATAGGGTAGGTGTAGGGTATGATATAGTCAGCACCGCCCGACCTCTGTCTTTTCTCACTGGTTAGTACCTGATTTTGCAGAAATTTGATACAGTGAGCTGTGTTTATCCCCTTTACATCCTCCCCGAACATAACGCAGATTGGATGTTATTTGGATTTAGCCGTCATATATAACGATCTCCAGATTTTTCGATTTTATTGGAACTTGGAGCAGTGAATTATGGCGAGTTTGGTTCAGAACAGATCATATTTCGGTATTGCTGCGAAATGTTGTTTATTCCAAGTCTTTCGCGGACGAACTTAATGCCTTTGTACCTGTTTCATTAAAATCTTTAGCTGGGTATTTGCCAACTACTTTTTCGAAATAATTTTATGTAAATGTTGCCTATGGGTCGGGTTTAAATTGTCCATTCGTGAGGTCTAAATTTACACACCTACAACTTCTCATAAATCGAAAAGAAATAATCAAAAGGTGTCAAATCATATGACCTAGGCGGACAATCTTTCAGTATGCCTATAGTATCACGAGCTGTGTGGCATGTGGCAACTCTGCTAATTGGGGCAAAAACAATTGCATACCATGGCTTGATAATGTTCGCCGTTGATTGTAACAGAGTATTGGTCGCTGCGGTAGTAATAATCTTTTCGGTACGCACTCTATGAACGTGAATCGGTTGATTAGTGTCAAAATAGATTTGGCACAAAATTTGGTGCTAACAGAACGAATTATTGATTAACTACACTGATTATTACGACCATAAAACGATCGTAACAATCGATGCATCGCGATTGTCACAAGGCACATTGCTTTTTGTGAGTTCTCCATGATGAAATGACAGTGTATACTGAACACTTTTCATTTTCACAGACGATGTTAGGACGCAATTGTCACCGACACTACCCAAGGCGTTCATTATAGACAGATTTCCCACTGGGATGGTCCATACTAATGTGGAATGTGTGCGAGTGTTTCATATACTGCAACTAGACATGTGTTTAAAAAACATTAGTACATTTTTTTAGTCTTGTAATTGTATTTTTTACACATGCTCAAAGATAGCCTGTGTTCAAATAAATTGATTTAAAATGAAAAATAATGATACCCATTAAAATCAACCCATCGATTCCATTGTCCAATTTTTTATGAAATTTCATAAAGTAACTATTTAGGGCATAGTCCTGTAGTACTTTTCTAATCTTTCTTTTTTAATTATTGGAACTTTTTTTTAAATTATCGGAAGAAATCTACAAAAACTCGTTTTTAATGAAAAAATAATACCGTACCCGCAGGCCAAAATAATGGCCTTAACGAAGGTAACAAATACTACTGGACAATGAAAGTGTTTTCAGAAATATCAAAACCATTTCTGTTCAATTTTTGAATTATATAAAATTATTGAAAAAAATAAAAATTTTTGAAGAGCAAATTTATTTCCAAAATCGTAACATTATACGTTAAGATAATTTGCAAGTTGTCTTCATTGAATGAGAATTAAAATATGCTATATTTTGATTAGAAGATCTTTTTACTTTCCGTGAAGCGCAACCAATCACGCCTCACGGAAAGTTGATGTTGATGAGAAGAATGCCAACCACATGTCTATTTTATTTTACGCTATGCCGCGCTTGGGCATCTCTGCATGGATTTGTGAGTATCAGATGCAGTTGTAGTGACCTGTGTCTGTGATTTAACTTGTACGGCATAACCAAACAGATCAATGGCATGCTGTCACAGCCAACAAGTATTCATTCAATTCGCCTTGTGCATCCCTTTAGTTTCTAGGTATCAACACTACCGTAAGAAAGTCTATTAATAACTTACTTACTAAATGATGCATAAAGGTACGCTTGGAATCTGCAAATCTAAAAAGAGCAGTCAGCAGAGGAACTCCTCAGGGAGGTGTACTAGCTCATCTATTATAGTATATAGTCATTAACAATATATTATTGTCACTGGATAAAAAATGTTTTAAAGTGGTCGCGTATGCTGTTGACATGGGTATTGCGTTTACCAAACACTCTAACAGATTAATTCAGGAAGCGCGATAACGAAGTGGCCTGTCGAAAGTGGTCTAGGCGTAAATCCGTCTAACACAGAAGTACTTTTTTTAGAAGAAGATACAAGTTACCTAGGATGGCACCTGCCTGTAAGAATTTTTCATGTTCTGAAAGCGTAAAATACCTGAGTGTTTTGTTGGACAGGAAATTGAACTTCAAATCTAACATTTAGGAAAGGACAAGAAAGGCAACTATTGCCCTACATACTTGCCCTATACACCTTGCCTGTGTATCATAATGGACGAAAACGTCTATGTGAGTCTGATCGCAGACTGCCACTTAAACCTTACCTAACCTAATAGTAATGGTCCATTTGTGGTCCCCAAGAACCTATGTTAATTAATATTAATTATCTAAAAAAAATTTCAGGTTTCGGGCGGTCGGGGACGAATTTATCGAAATTGAAATATCGATAATATAAATACATCTTTATGAGGTGACTGTGTTAGTAAACACGAAAATTTTTTATGAATATGGCGATTGTTTTTATACCCACTACAATAGGATAGGGGTTTACTTATCTGGTCATTTCGTTTGTAACACCTCGAAATATTGATCGACATTTTGGGTGGAAATAGCCATGTCCGTCCGTCTGTCGAAATCACGACAGTGGTCGAACGAACAACGATATCCGCTTGAAATTCTCCCTAGATTAGACCGGCTAATCTAGCACATTTTCACTTGGTTGTGACTCATAATTTATATAAAATTCTTAATATTCAACATTTCTTTTTTGCACTCATGATTTCAAAAAATATAGTTGTAAACATGCTCAAAATTTGTGTCAAAGTTTTGTTATTTGTTTTACACTCTTCCTGCGCGTTCGATGCCAATCAGGGGCTAATTGGGGGGAGAAATGAATTCAAACAAATCGGTGTCATGCATAATCAATCTAAGTCACAAAATATGTGTTTTACGTTTTCGATTTTGAGTTGAAACTAAAAGTTTTTTCCCTAAGGTAAGTTGGTAATTTGGGTGTTTAAGTACGACTTTAAATCATAAAAATGTCAGAAAATAATCAATCATCTTAACGAAGTCAAAAACACAACACGTCAAAACTAGACTGTATAATTAGTTAAACACGTAAAGTCAGAGTCGCTCAGTCAGTCAGTCAATCGCTTGTTTTGAGAACAACCAAGCCAAAACAAAAATGGCAGCAAATATGTACGTCAAAAACCAAATCCAAACGTAAGACCCTTCAAATTTTAAACAGATATCCATTCTGTTTCGCTTGCTGAATAGTTTTTGTTTGTGCGGCCGCTACGCTTGCCTTTCATTCGTAATAATATGTTTGATAATTAACTAATAATTTATTGAATAATTAATCACTGCAAAACAAAAACCACCGAAAAACACCAACAGCAGCAACAACACTGCCAACTGACTCAATATTTCACAAAATGATAGATACCAGACAACAGCAACAACACCCATGCCAAGCAACACTGGCAACCGATATTAATTTTGTTCAATGATTAATTACCGCCGTTTTGGCGGTGTCATTTGCCTAACCAATGCGTAACACTTTTTTCGAATTTGTAGGTTTCTAAAGGCATTTTATTTCCTCCACTCTGAAAGAAATAATGATTTCGAAATGTTTATCATTGAACGGCAGACTTTAGCATTGATGTGTTTGGAGTAGTCACCAGCGCTAGTGCCATTAATAAAGAATTTGACAGACAGACAGACAGCTTGAACACATATGGAATTGACACTAATGGTCAAAATGACCCAAAAGGGCCTCCAAGAGAAAATAAATTAAATATTCAATGTTAATGTTTGAGTTTAAAATAAGATAATGTCAATTGTTGAAAATTAAAAAAAAAATTGAACCCATTACTAATTATTTCAGTATGCCTCAGTATTCTTCATTAAATATTTAGAAGCTGGTGTACGGAGGAGGAAGACTTTCAGGTTTACAAATCCTTCTCCGATCCGCATTATTTTTATTTGTTTAGTGTAATTGTATTTGAGACGTTGGAGCATTTAATATGTCATTGCCCGGCTTTTGCAGCTAGAAGACACCGGTACTTAGGTGGGGACACAATACCAGATATTAACCAACTTATGGGCATGGCATGATAAACAATTAAGGATTTTGTAAGTAGCACCAAATTCCTACTTTTGAGGTTACTTTTTTAGAATTTAGAGCGCACAACAAGCCGATTACTGGCTTAGGTGTATGTCCACAGTGGCATGGGGCGGATTAATATCTGCACTTTCTTTTTCAACCTAAAGTAGTGTATTTGTTATCAACTTTCAAAATCGTGGCATTAAGATATAGAACAGAAAGGTCCCCAAGCAATGTTGCCTCTGTCAGCCGAAGTGTCTGATAGCGATTTTGTTGAGTCCCATATTCTTCCAGTCGGTTAACTGTTCCTGTTAGGGAGTATTATGGCTCCAAAATTTATTGTAGTATTCGATTTATATTTGACACTTAAAATATCTTCCATAATTACTAAACTTTTTTTAACTTATGTTTTTGGGAAACCATAAAGATGCACAAAAAATGTCGCTCAAAGGTGTGCAATTTTTGACAATTGTAGTAAGGTTCAGAGTGCGCCACCACCCCTTTCTTATACACGGCAAAATCGAGTTCGCTCAGCCAAACGTAATGGCATATAATTGGTGTGTTTCTTTGACTTTGTTTACATTCACCTACTGGGATTTCAAAGTATAAATATCAATGCATTGGAATACGATATATCAACACTGAATTGGGATAACATTTATCGTTGCGCAGGTGTGGAAGAAAAGCTGCATATTTTGAAGAAGAGAAGAAGAAGAGAATAAACTCAGAAATAAAATTATGGTTTAACTGTGAGACCTGAGAAAGTATTGATATCACGACGCAAATCCGGATATAAACTCTGAAAACGATATAAAACTGGTGAATGTTATAAGCTTTTCAAATACGCACGTCGAACTGTTGTGACCAAGATACAATGGGACAAAATTAATTATTTTGAATCCAAATTAAATAGTGCAATTGGAAGCAAGCAAAAATTGACATAAACTCTGTCGGTTATGACGACATCAATCCTAAATTTGTGAAATTACTCATTCCTTATACAATATATTAAACTATATAATAAAGGGTGATTTTTTTGAGGTTAGGATTTTCATGCATTAGTATTTGACAGATCACGTGGGATTTCAGACATGGTGTCAAAGAGAAAGATGTTCAGTATGCTTTGACATTTCATCATGAATAGACTTACTAACGAGCAACGCTTGCAAATCATTGAATTTTATTACCAAAATCAGTGTTCGGTTCGAAATGTGTTCATTCACCGTTCAGCGATGAGGCTCATTTCTGGTTGAATGGCTACGTAAATAAGCAAAATTGCCGCATTTGGAGTGAAGAGCAACCAGAAGCCGTTCAAGAACTGCCCATGCGTCCCGAAAAATGCACTGTTTGGTGTGGTTTGTACGCTGGTGGAATCATTGGACCGTATTTTTTCAAAGATGCTGTTGGACGCAACGTTACGGTGAATGAACACATTTCGAACCGAACACTGATTTTGGTAATAAAATTGAATGATTTGCAAGCGTTGCTCGTTAGTAAGTCTATTCATGATGAAATGTCAAAGCATACTGAGCATCTTTCTCTTTGACACCATGTCTGAAATCCCACGTGATCTGTCAAATACTAATGCATGAAAATCCTAACCTCAAAAAAATCACCCTTTACATATATTCAATAATTTCATAATAAGCAGTACGTTTCCAACAGCTTGGAAAACCACAAAAGGGATTACAATACCGAAAAAAGATCCAGAGTTTCGGCCAATAGTGATTTACAATATTTGTCTATAGTCTTTGAAAAACTTCTTCATAACCAAATACAGAGTTCTCTAAACGAGACAGACTTCCTGACCACTCGACAATCCGGATTTAGTCCAAATCATAGCTGTCTCACATCCCTCACTGATGCGGTTGAAACTCTACGAGTAGGGCTCGACAGCAATAAGGTTGCTGTTCTTGTCTTGCTTGACCACTCGACGACATCTACCATTCAATACTTTCTAAGAAATTGAGAAATAATTTTAACTTTTCTAACACTGCCACAAGCCTGTTGTCCTCAAGATTGCAATATACTAAGAATGGTTCTAATAACTCGGATTTACTACCACTGAAAAAGGTGTCCCCTAGGCTCTATTCTTGGGCCACTACTCTATTTCATGTATGCTAACGATTTGCCAAATGAAGTTCGATTTGCATATGTATGCCGATGATGTATGAATGAATTTATCAGCCAACTCCGATCGCTTTGATGCTTGTGTACATAATCTCAACAGTGATCTTTCCAGGGTATATAACTGGGCTACAACAAACGGTATTTTACTAAATCCGAGCAAATCGAAGGCAATTATTATTCGAAATAGGAATGCCACCGTTAATTCCAACATCACTTTAGAACTAGGATTTTCATCTATCGAGATTGTTGATAAGGTCTTGAATCTGGGCATAACAATCAATGAACTTGTCGGACCAAATCTCTGCCGCTTATGGCAAAGCATACTCAATGATTAGGAATATTTGGCCAACGCAAGCATTTACTACCATAAACATTAAAATACTTCTAGCAAAGAGCTACATATTTCCCAGACTGCTCTACGGTGTCGAAATATCATGGGTAGTGATGCTGATGTCAAAAGAAAGCTCCAAATTACCTTCAACAACGCAGTACGTTATGTATTTGGTCTGAGAAAGTTCGATAGAGTGTCATCTTTCGCACTTTTAATACTCAAGATGCCATTTGAGAAATGTTTGAAGTGCAAAACATTGATATTTCTTCGTAAAATAATATATACGCGAAAACCATCATACTTATATCACAATATCTTCGAGAGGAAGAAATCTAATACAATTGGCACATCGGCCAAAGTCTTCACAGAATCAATTTTTATTCGTACAATCTACCTCTGGAGCCATTAGCAACGCATGCAGTTTTATGAGCTTAATATTTCCATACTTCACTCAACTTAAATAGACACAACTTAATTTAACATATCAGTTTCAAAGCTCTTACAAATCATTTAATGTTATATTGCAATATTTAGAATGTCCCTTCTTTAAAATTTTTAATTTTTTATAATCCTTTTATAATCTTTGCATCTCGATACATTATATTTTAAACATGACACCAGTACTGTAATTTATAAGATAAATAATTTTGTTGTACTGGAATTACGAACAAATAAATAAATGAAACAAGTATAAGCGTGCTAAGTTCGGCCGAGCCGAATCTTATATACCCTCCACCGTGGATCGCATTTGTCAAGTTTTATGCGCTGTATCTCTTTTTAGGCAAACAATGAATATTGAATAAGAAGTGTTATGCTATTGCAGCTCTATCAAGTTATAGACAGATTCGAACCATAAATGAATGCTGAACATTGTAGAAGTCATTGCGTTATATTTCAGTTCATTCGGATAAGAATTTCGCCTTGTAGGGGCTCAAGAAGCAAAATCGGGAGATAGGTTTATATGAAGCTGTATCAAGCTATAGATCGATTCAGACCATATTAGAAACGTATGTCATGAGAGAAACCGTTGTACAAAATTTCAGCTAAATCAGATAAGAATTGCGCCCTCTAGGGGCTCAAAAGTCAAGATTCCAGATCGGTTTGTGTGGCAGCTATATCGAAACATGGACCGATTTGGCCCATTTACAATACCAACCGACATACACTAATAAGAAGTATTTGTGCAAAATTTCAAGCGGCTGGCTTTACTCATTCGAAAGTTAACGTGCTTTCGACAGACGGACATGGCTAGATCGAGTTAAAATTACATGACGATCAAGAATATATATGTTTTATGAGGTCTCAGACATTTATTTCGAGGTGTTACAAACAGAATGACGAAACTAGTATACCCCCATCCTATGGTGGAGGGTATAAAAACGCGTTTTTACATATTTTAATTCTACCCCACTTTTTATACCCTCCACTATAGGATGGGGGGTATACTAATTTTGTCATTCTGTTTCTAACTACTCGAAATATTCGTTTGAGACCCCATAAAGTATATATATTCTTGATTGTAATGACATTTTATGCCGATCTAGCCATGCCCGTCCGTCTGTCTGTCGAAAGCACGCTAACTTTCAAAGGAGTAAAGCTTGCCTCTTTTGCACAAATACTTCGTTTTAGCGTAGGTCGGTTGGGATTGTAAAAGGGCCGTATCGGTCCATGTTTTGATATAGCTGCCATATAAACCGATCTTGGGTCTTGACTTCTTGAGCCTCTATAGGGCGCAATTCTTATCCGATTGGAATGAAATTTTCCACGACGTGTTTTGCTATAATATCAAACAATTGTGTCGAGTATTGTCTAAATCGGATGATAACCTGATATAGCTGCTATATAAACCGATCTTGGGTCTTGACTTCTTGAGCGTCTAGTGGGCGCAATTCTTATCCGATTGGAATGAAATTTTGAACGAAGTATTTGATTATGATATCCAACAACTGGGTCAAGTATGGTTAAAATTGGCCAATAACTTGATATAGCTGTGATATAAACAGATCTGGGGATTTGACTGCTTGAGCTTCTAGAGGGCGCAATTCCTATCCGATTTGGCTGAAATTTTGCATGACGTATTTTATTCTCTTTTATTCAACAAATGTATCAAATAAGATTCAAATCGGTTCACAACCTGATATAGCTGCTATATAAACCGATCTGGGATCTTGACTTATTGATCCTCTACAGGTCGCAATTATTATCCGATTTGCTTGAATTGTACGATGGATCCTCTCATGACCACCAACATACACGTTTATTGTGGTCTGAATCGGTCTATAGCCTGATACAGCTCTCATATAAGTCAATCTCTCTATTTTACTTCTTGAGCCCCCAAAGAGCGCAATTCTTATTCGAATTGGCTGGCTTACACAGGTCTCCAATATATAAATTAACCGGACCATATCTTGATATCGCTCTAAAAGCAGAGCAAATCTTTTCTAATATCTTTTTATACCCTCCACCATAAGATGGGGGGTATACTAATTTCGTCATTCTGATTGTAACTACTCGAAATATTCGTCTGAGACCCCATAAAGTATATATATTCTTGATCGTCGTCAAATTTTATGTCGATCGAGCCATGTCCGTCCGTCCGTCTGTCTGTCCAAAGCACGCTAACTTCCGAAGGAGTAAAGCTAGCCGCTTGAAATTTTGCACAAATACTTCTTATTAGTGTAGGTCGGTTGGTATTGTAAATGGGCCATATCGGTCCATGTTTTGACATAGCTGCCATATAAACCGATCTTGGGTCTTGACTTCTTGAGCCTCTAGAGTGCGCAATTCTTATCCGATTGGGATGAAATTTTACACGACGTATTTTGTTATGATATCCAACAACTGTGCCATGTATGGTTCAAATCGGTTCATAACCTGATATAGCTGCCATATAAACAGATCTTGGGTCTTGACTTCTTGAGCCTCTAGAAGGCGCAATTCTTATCCGATTTGAATGAAATTTTGCACGACGTGTTTCGTTACGATATCCAACAACTGTGCCATGTATGGTTCAAATCGGTGCATAACCTTATATAGCTGTCATATAAACCGATCTTGGGTCTTGACTTCTTGAGCCTCTAGAGGGCGCAATTCCTATCCGATTTGAATGAATTTTGACACGTGGTATTTTGTTATGATATCCAACAACTGTGCAAAGTATGGTTCAAATCGGTTCATAACCTGATATAGCTGTCATAGAAACAGATCTGGGGACTTGACTTCTTGAGCTTCTAGAGGGCGCAATTCCTATCCGATTTGGCTGAAATTTCGCAAGACGTTTTTTATTGTTACTTTCAACCACTATGTCAAATAAAATACAAGTCGGTTCATAACCTGAAATAGCTGTCATATAAACCGATCTGGGATCTTGACTTCTTGAGCCTCTAGAGGTCGCAATTATTATCCGATTTGCCTGAAATTTTGTACGACGGATTCTTTCACGACCATCAAAATACGTGTTTATTATGGTCTCAATCGGTCGATGGCCCGAAACAGCTCCCATATAAATCGATCTCTCTATTTTGCTTTTTGAGCTCACAAAGGGCGCAATTCTTATTCGAATTGGCTGACATTTTACACAGGTCTCCAACATATAATTTAATTGTGGTCCAAACAGGAGCATATCTTGATATCGCTCTAATAGCAGAGCAAATCTTTTCTTATTTCCTGTTTTGCCTAAGAAGAGATGCCGGGAAAAGAACTCGACAAATGCGATCCGTGGTGGAGGGTATATAAGATTCGGCCCGGCCGAACTTAGCACGCTTTTACTTGTTTTGCCTAAGAAGATATGCCGGGAAAAGAACTCGACAAATGCTATCCATGGTGGAGGGGATATAAGATTCGGCCCGGCCGAACTTATCACACTTTTACTTGTTTCAGATTGGTCCGTATGCCGAAGTGCTTGTAATAGACAATTAACTATATGAGGTCAGAAATATGTCAATGGTGGGTACTCAAACTTCGATGTGATTTTAAATTTTTGGCTTTTTTTTACCATTTTCTTGGCCTACATACCAAAAAAGGGAATGATTGATTGATAATATGATTATTGCTTTTCAGAGTTCTCAATCACGGAGTATGAATTTTTTCGAAGATAAAAATGTTTCGGCAAATTGTTTAAAAATAGTTTGATATCTATTCCAAAAATATTGTTTTTAATAGAATGTTTATTTTTGTTCAAAATGTTGATGCATTTATTATTATTTTTAGTATTAATGTTGCTGTTGTTTTCGTTTGCACGCTAAAATAGATAAATAAATAAATAAAATAAATTTGTACATTATGTGAGCGTGTTGCTGCTATAACAATTTTATTTTATTATTGTCATAAATCATATTCAAATATCTATGGTGGGTTTCAGCGAACAGTTCACCCAACAGAAAGTATGATAGAAATAGCCAAAACAAAAGCAGCACTCATAAACATAGAAATAAAAGACATTTTTTCATTTCATTATGTTCTTCATTAATTTTGAAACACACGCGAAACACGCAAAAATTATCATCCAACATTTATGAGCAGTCAAATGTGAATACAAATGTCAGTTTGCTGACGATTGATTAAGTGCTTTGTGGAGGTGTTTCATTATCATGCAAACCGCCCCCTCATTTAGATAGACGGACACTATGGCGGACCATTGTGAAAATAATAAACAACAAACTATCCTAATGAGCTCTTGGCAGGCAGGAAAGCAAACACATAGTCCAAATAAAGTAGGGTGAATAGCACAAACGATTTTCAACTCATTAACATATGCAGTTTTGTATGGACTATACCATTTATGGAAGTCGGTGTCTCCTAGGACATCCATTCTTTATGCTATTGCGACATTGAGACTTTTTGTGACTCGGCTCGAAAACACCCGTAGGTACTTCTGAAACGTTTTTTTTTTGGTTATATGGACGTAATTGAACTGAATATCAAATATCAAGGCTGTAGGATCCTATGGTTTACTGGCTGGACTGTTTGAGATCGAAGGCGCCACTCTAATGTGGGATATGTATCAGCTTGTCTGCGCAATTTGGCTAGAAAAACGGACAAGTGTTCACATATGTCGGGTGACAATGCGATTCATAGTGTCGTGGATTATCTGGAGAGGAATCGGTAGCTTAAGTTATTCGCGTTGGTCGTTTCAGGACATTGAGGAGACTTTTGTAATGCACATCCATCGGCCATAAATCGGATAATGTATATGCTCCTGCATAGGGAGATCCGACCAGTAATGGGGCCACATCGATGAATGTGAATGCGAAGAGGGGTACGCCACAGGGTGTGGCTATTTCGCCACTGATGTGGATGCTTGTGGAGATTTGTAAAGACTTACGACGCCAAGGGTTACGGTATGAGATTGTTCTGACGACCTGACTATTCCTGCCACCGTGAAGTTCTTTGATACCCTGCCTGAGGTTCTGGAAACTGCTTTTGAAGTCACGGATATAATTGTTCACGAGAAAAGTTTGGACTGCCGAAGCTGCAAGGGAAAACCTTATAGCTGTCTGAGTTGGGAAGAGTCTTGGGGTTATTCCGGAAAGTAAGTTGAAATAGAATTCTGGAAAGTACACCAAACATTAATCTCTCAGGAGCCAAGCTCAAATCCAGTCCGAGCAAAGCCTGCTTTTACTTCGCATCGGACTTAAGCCTCCTGATAGTGTCCGCAAATCCAGCGATCTCGGCCATATATTCGCGGAATCTTGTTCGAACAATCGTCTGCATTCCTACAACATGAACTGAACTCGCCTCTCAGTAAGTCTATTTTGTTAGGCGTGCTGTGTGGCATGTGGCACCGTTTTATTGAAACCACATATCATGCAAGTTAAGCTCTTGGATATCATCTCACAAAAGCGCTCACCATTCACAGTTACCTTAGGATTCATATCATCTTTGAAGAGGTACGGTCCAATGATGCCACCAGCTCATATACCGCACCAAAATGTGACTTTTCTGGCTCTTGCAATGCTTCTGGCTGATCTTCACTCCAAAATCGACAATTCTGCTTATTCACGTACCCATTGAGCCAAAATTGATCTTCGTCGTAAAATGAAAGAAGCGGAATGGAATATTAATTTTAATTTTTTGCATTTTTGTCCACCGGGGCAACATTGTGTGCCATGGTGGATCCCAGAATTGGTTGGTTTAAAGAAGGGATGCAGAAAACTCTTCAAAAGGGTGAAACCCACAAGTGTACCGCACGATAGGGAGGTCTTTATAACTGATCTAAGAAAATACAAGGGCGAGCTCAAAAAGGCTCAGAGCAAATCCTAGGTGGAATTCTGCATCTCCGTGGGTGATAAATCTGCGGCCTCTAGGCTAAAGCAGATCCCATCCTCGAGACCTATTACGGTTAAATATATTCAGAAGTCGGAGAATGCAGACACAATGTCTAGTGAAAAACATTAGAACTAGTCGGTGATACATGTTTCACGGGAAACTCTCCAACGGACAACGTGGCGCCAGAAGATAAATCCTTTGGACGATAAAATGTTTCGACACTTTTAAGATGTCATCATCATAATATAAACATTATTTAAAATGTAATTATAAAATTATATATTTGTAAATAATTCAGTTTTCATATTATTGTATTTACAAATAATTTTTACAATATAATTTAATACACTAAAAATGTTTAATCGTTTGCCATTATCCGGTTGTTATTTATTCGTCGTTAAAAATAATTCGGAACGAAAACTTAATAAAGTACCTATTACGACCAAAAGCAAAAATAAATCGTTTGGGCTCAAAAATTGGCGAATGAAACTGAATTTATTCAAAATATTGTATTAATGCAAACAAATTAAACTACCATTAAAAATGCTATAAGTTTTTCTGAAAAACATGTTAAAGTAGTTTCTCAAACATTGCTTATTTTTCGTTTTAATAATTCAAGCTTCTATATAAAAAAAGTGCTAATACTAATATTAAATGGAATTATATAAAACATTTATCGTTGATAAAATAATAGAACCAAATTGGTAAATGCTTGTATGCAATAACGAAGTAAAATTCTCAAAAATAACATTTTGAATGGACGAATTTGCTATTAAAAAAAACAAGTAAAAGCGTGCTAAGTTCGGCCGGTGTAAAATGTCAGTATTGCGCCCTTTGGGGGCTCAAGAAGTAAAATAGAGCGATCGATTTATATGGGACACGTATGTTGATGGCCATTAGAGGATCCGTCGTACAAAATTTCAGGCAAATCGGATAATAATTGCGACCCCTAGAGGCCCAAGAAGTCAAGATCCCAGATCGGTTTATATGGCAGCTATATCAGGTTATGAACCGATTTCAACTATTTTTAGCACAGTTGTTGAAAGTTATAACAAAAGATCTCATGCAAAATTTCAGCTAAATCGGATAATAATTGCGCCCTCTAGTGGCTCAAGAAGTCAAGACCCCAGATCGGTTTATATGGCAGCTATATCAGGTTATGAACCGATTTAAATCATACTTAGCACAGTTGTTGGATATTAAAACAAAATACTTCGTGCAAAAACTCATTCAAATCGGATAAGAATTGCGCCCTCTAGAGGCTCAAGAAGTCAAGACCCAAGATCGGTTTATATGACAGCTATATCAGGTTATTGACCGATTTGATCCAGACTTGGCAAATGTGTTAGATATCATAACAAAACACGTCATGCAAAATTTCATTCCAATCGGACAAGAATTGCGCACTCTAGAGGCTCAAGATGTCAATACCCAAGATCGGTTTATATGGCAGCTATATCAAAACATAGACCAATATGGCCCATTTACAATACCAACCGACCTACACTAATAAGAAGTATTTGTGCAAAATTTCAAGCGGCTAGCTTTACTCCTTCGGAAGTTAGCGTGCTTTCGACAGATAGACGGACGGACGGACATGGCTAGATCGACATAAAATGTCACGACGATCAAGAATATATATACTTTATGGGGTCTCAGACTAATATTTCGAGTAGTTACAAACAGAATGACGAAATTAGTATACCCACAAACCTATGGTGAAAGGTATAAAAATATTATGCTGCAACTCCAAACTTTTCTTTGTTTTTGGCAGCGCAAAGTGCCTCTAGAGTGCGCAATTCTTATCCGATTGCAATGAAATTTTGCAGGACGTGTTTTGTTTTGATATCCAACACCTACGATACATATGGTTTAAATCGGTAAATATTTTGATATAGCTGCTATATAACCGATCTTGTGTCTTGACTTCTTGAGCCTCTAGAGGGCGCAATTCTCATACGATTTGGCAGAAATTTTGTACAACAGCTTCTCTCATGACCTTCAACATACGTGTCTAGTATGGACTGAATCGATCAATAGCTTGATACAGCTCCCATATAAACCTATCTCCCGATTTTGCTTCTTGAGCCCCTACAAGGCGCAATTCTTATCCGAATGAACTGAAATATTACACAATGACTTCTTCAATGTTCAGCATTCATTTATTGTCCGAATCAGACTATAACTTGTTTTTATCTTATTTTTATACCCTCCACCATAGGATGGGGGGTAAACTAATTTCGTCGTCCTGTTTGTAACTACTCGAAATATTCGTCTGAGACCCCATAAAGTATATATATTCTTGATCGTCGCGACATTTTATGTCGATCTAGCCATGTCCGTCCGTCTGTCTATCTGTCGATAGCTCGCTAACTTCCGAAAGAGTACAGCTATCCGCTTGACATTTTGCACAAACACTTCTTATTAGTGTAAATGGCCCATATCGGTCCATGTTTTGGTATAGCTGCCATATAAACCGATCTTGGGTCTTGACTTCTTGAGCATCTAGATTGCGCAATTCTTATCCGATTGGAATGAAATTGTGCACGACGTGTTTTGTAATGATATCTAACAACTGTGCCAAGTATGGTTCAAATCGGTTTATAACCTGATATAGCTGCTTATATAAATCGATCTTGGGTCTTGACTTCTTCAGCCTCTAGAGTGCGCAATTTTCATCCGATTGGAATGAAATTTTGCACGACTTGTTTTGTTATGAAATCCAACAATTGTGCCAAGTATGGTTTAAATGGGTCCATATCCCGATATTGCTGTCATATAAACCGGTCTTTGGTCTTGAATTCTTGAGCTTCTAGAGTGCGCAATTCTTATCCGATTGGAATGAAATTTTGCAGGACGTATTTTGTTATGATATCCAACAACTACGCTGCGCATGGTTTAAATCGGTCAATATTTTGATATAGCTGCTATATAACCGACCTGGGGTCTTGACTTCTTGAGCCTCTAGAGGGCGCAATTCTCAACCGATTTGGCTGAAATTTTGTACAACGGCTTCTCTCATGACCTTCAACATACGTGTCTCGTATGGTCTGAATCGATCAATAGCTTGATACAGCTCCCATATAAACCTATCTCCCGATTTTACTTCTTGAGCCCCTAAAAGAAGCAATTCTTATCCGAATGAACTGAAATATTACACAATGACTTCTACAATGTTCAACATTCATTTGTGGTCCGAATCAGACTATTTTTTGTTATACCCTCCACCATAAGATGGGGGGTATACTAATTTCGTCATTCTGTTTGCAACTACTCGAAATATTCGTCTGAGACCCCCTAAGTATATATATTCTTGATCGTCGTGACATTTTATGTTGATCTAGCCATGTCCGTCCGTCTGTCCATCCGTCCGTCCGTCTGTCAAAAGCACGCTAACTTCCGAAGGAGTAAAGCTAGCCTCTTGAAATTGTGCACAAATACTTCTTATTAGTGTAGGTCGGTTGGTATTGTAAATGGACCATATCGGTTAATGTTTTGATATAGCTGCCATATAAACCGATCTTGGGTCTTGACTTCTTAAGCCACTAGAGTGCGCAATTTCTATCCGATTGGAATGAAATTCTGCACGACGTATTTCGCTATGATATCCAACAACTGTGCCAAGTATAGTTCAAATCGGTTCATAACCTGATATAGCTGCCATATAAATCGATCTTGGGTCTTGACTTCTTGAGCCTCTAGCGTGCGCAATTCTTACCCGATCAGAATAAAATTTTGCACGACGTGTTTTGTTATAATATCCAACAACTGTGCCAAGTATGGTTCAAATCGGTCCATAACCTGATATAGCTGCCATATAAACCGATCTTGGGTCTTGATTTCTTGAGCCTCTAGAGTGCGCAATTCTTATACGATTGGAATGAAATTTTGCACGACGTGTTTTGTTACGATATCCAACAACTGTGCAAAATATGGTTCAAATCGGTCCATAACCTGATATAGCTGCCATATCAACCGATCTTGGGTCTTGACTTCTTGAGCCTCTAGAGTGCGCAATTCTTATCCGCTTGGAATGAAATTTTGCACGACGTGTTTTGTTATGATATCCAACAACTGTGCCGAGTATAGTTCAAATCGGTCCATAACCTGATATAGCTGCCATATCAACCGATCTTGGGTCTTGACTTCTTGAGCCTCTAGAGTGCGCAATTCTTGTCCGATTTGACAGAAATTTTGTTCGTAGTATTTTGTTAAGATAGCCAACAACTGTGCCATGTGTGGTTCAAATCGGTCCATAACCTGATATAGCTGCCATATCAACCGATCTTGGGTCTTGATTTCTTGAGCCTCTTGAGTGCGCAATTCTTATCCGATTGGAATGAAATTTTGCACGACGTGTTTTGTTATAATATACAACAACTATGCCAATTATGATTCAAATCCCACTATAACCTGATATAGCTGTCATATAAACCGATCTTGGGTCTTGACTTCTTGAGCCTCTAGAGTGCGCAATTCTTATCCGATTGAAATGAATTTTTGAACGCAGTATTTAGTTATGATATCCAACAACTGTGTCAAGTATGGTTCAAATCGTTTCATAACCTGATATAGCTGCCATATAAACCGAACTGGGATCTTGACTTCTTGAGCTTCTAGAGGTCGCAATTATTATCCGATTTGCATGAAATTTTGTACGACGAATTCTCTCATGACCATCAACATACGCGTTTATTATGGCCTTAATCGGTCTATAGCCCGATACAGCTCCCATATAAATCGATCTCTCTATTTTACTTCTTAAGCCCCCAAAGGGCGCAATTCTAATTCGAATTGGCTGACATTTTACACAGGTCTCCAACATATAATTTAATTGTGGTCCAAACCGGACCATATATTGATATCGCTCTAATAGTAGATCAAATCTTTTCTTATATCCTTTTTTGCCTAAGAAGAGATGCCGGGAAAAGAACTCGGCAAATGCGATCCATGGTGGAGGGTATGTAAGATTCGGCCCGGCCGAACTTTGCACGCTGTTACTTGTTATTGCTAAACTGCATTAAAATGTAAATGGATGTTATTTCTATTACTCATAACGCGTGGAATTTGGCATAGTACTACTTTTTATACCCTCCACCATAAGATGGGGGTATAATAATTTCGTCATTCTGTTTGTAACTACTCGAAATATTCGTCTGAGACCCCAAAAAGTATATATATTCTTGATCGTCGCGACATTTTATGTCGATCTAGCCATGTCCGTCCGTCCGTCTGTCTGTCGAAAGCGCGCTAACTTCCGAAGGAGTAAAGCTAGCCGCTTGAAATTTTGCACAAATACTTCTTATTAGTGTAGGTCGGTTGGTATTGTATATGGGCCATATCGGTCTATGTTTTGATATAGCTGCCATATAAACCGATCTTGGGTCTTGACTTCTTGAGCCTCTAAGGTGCGCAATTCTTATCCGATTAGAATGAAATTTTGCACGACGTGTTTTATTATGATATCCAACAACTGTGCCTAGTGTGGTTCAAATCGGTCCATAACCTGATATAGCTGTCATATAAACCGATCTTGGGTCTTGACTTCTTCAGCCTCTAGAGTGCGCAATTCTTATCCAATTTGGATGCATTTTTGCACGAAGTGGTTTGTTATTATATCCAACAATTGTGCCAAGTGGGGTGGTGTGATATAGCTGTCATGTAAACATATCTGGGGACTTGGCTTCTTGAGCTTCTAGAGGGCGCAATTCCTATCCGATTTGCCTGAAATATTTGTACGACGGATCCTCTTATGACCATCAACATACGTGTTTATTATGATCTGAATCGGTCTATAGCCCGATACAGCTCCTATATAAATCGATCTCTCTATTTTACTTCTCGAGCCCCCAAATGGCGCAATTCTTATTCGAATTGACTGACATTTTACGCAGATCTCCAACATATAATTTAATTGTGGTACTAACCGCACCATATCTTGATATCGCTCTAAAAACAGAGCAAATCTTTTCTTATATCCTTTTTTTGCCTAAGAAGAGATGCCGGGAAAAGAACTCGACAATAGTGGAGGGTATATAAGATTCGGCCCGGCCGAACTTAGCGCGCTTTTACTTGTTTATCTATCTTTCTTTTCATCAATGGGATGTATTGTACTTAATTATGATTAAATATGTCATAACTATCAGATTCAGATATTGCTATATATTTGGTTTGTACAGTTTATTGCACAAAACCATACACATTCTGATTAATATACATACTGTTCCAAAAAAGAGAGACTGGGCAGAACAAGTGAATAGCTGACATGTGTACCAGAGAACTGTATTTTTTGAATTGCGTTATACTCCAAAAAGAAATGGATGTCAACACATAACGAAATCAACTCAGCAGCCCTCGGCACACTTTCATGAGGCATATGAATAAAAGTCATGACAATGATTTGCACGTTTGGATGTTTGTTCGTTTAAATGATTCTTCGTGTAACATTGTTTGCCTTCATCCGTTTTGTCAAAGGCGTTGTTATGTACAATATGAAATAATGAGAGCAATAGAGAGACAACTAACACCTGAAATGGCACAAAAATGCACAAGCATTCTATCAAATCATAGTGATGATGCCGCAGTGTTGCTTTAGAAACGAACAGGAATGTAAAATTGTTATCTTGGTAGTTTTGTTGATAGTTTAAAACAGGGTTGCAAAAGCACATTTTGCCCAAGAACATTTTGCCCATTAAAAAAAAACTTTTCCTCAAAAAATAATAGACTGGGTCTTGTAAGAATTTGTAAGTTGCACTTTTGCAGGAAGTATCGGAGAAAAGTTGTCAGTTTTTAAAAGGTTAAACTAAATGTCATTTGACTTTAAAAATTCCGACATTAGTCGCACAACGGTAACACTCGAAGTCGAAGAGCCTACCACAGCCCACGGTGTCAAATTTCATCGAAATTGAGTTTGGTCCTAAGGACTGCAGGTCCGTATATATGGCCGCTTTATCCAAATATAGTCTAATTTTGACTATACTAGGTACGAATGTCAAAGGGCATAATACAACTCATTTTGCTAAATTTTAGGAAAAATCGGTTAATAAATGGTTATAAATAATTGTGTTTGGTTTATGATGATGTGTGGGTGGGCCGGCCTTTCAAATATATGACCATATATTAATGTAGAATATATTTTTTGGGATAGAAAATCGATCCATCCGAAAAATTCGATTAAATCGCTTTAACCTGTGGCAATTTAAAAAAGATTCGGCCCGGCCGAACTTAGCACGCTTTTACATGTTTGTCATGATATCATTCTACATGATCTGTAAAATATTCAAGAAAATCGCTGTACCCGTTTATGAGTTCATGAGAAATAAGTTTTTTATGACAACTTTCGGTTCACCCTCTTACAAGTACATGCAAAATAAAATTTTATGACAATTTAGCGTTAGTTTGGATGTTTCATCATTTTTGTACCCACCACCGAAGGATGGGGGTATATTTCTTTTGTCATTCCGTTTGCAACACATCGAAATATCCATTTCCGACCCTATAAAGTATATATATTCTTGATCAGCGTAAAAATCTAAGACGATCTAGACATGTCCGTCCGTCTGTCCGTATATCTGTTGATATCACGCTACAGTCTTCAAAAATAGAGATATTGAGCTGAAACTTTGCACAGATTCTTTTTTTGTCCATAAGCAATTTAAGTTCGAAAATGGGCTATATTGGACTTTATCTTGATATAGCCCTCAATAGACCGATCCGCCGATTTAGGGTTTTAGGCCAAAAAGAGCCACATTAATTATTTGACTTTGCTGAAATTTGGGACAGTGAGTTTTGTTAGGCTCATCGACATCCTTCGTTAATTTGGTCCGGATCGGTCCTGATTTGGTTGTATCTGTCACATAGACCGATCCTCCGATTTAGGGTCTTAGGCCCATAAAATCCACATTTATTATCCGATTATGCTGAAATTTGGGACAGTAAGTTGTCTTAGGCCCTTCGACATCCTTCGCCAATTTGGCTCAGATCGGTTCAGATTTGGATATAGCCGCCATGTAGACCGATCTCCCGATTGGGCCCATAAAAGCCTCATTTATTATCCGATTTTTCTGAAAGTTGGGACAGTAAGTTGTCTTAGGGCCTTCGATATCTTTCTTAAATTTGGCTCTGATCGGATCAGATATGGATATAGCTGTCATATAGACCGATCCCTCGATTTAAGGTTTTGGAGCCATTAAAGGTGCATTTATTGTCCGATGTCGCCGAAATTTAGGACAGTGAGTGAAGTTAAGTAGGCCACCGTAGCGCAGAGGTTAGCATGTCCGCCTATGATGCTGAACGCCAGGGTTCGAATCCTGGCGAGATCATCAGAAAAAATTTCAGCGGTGGTTTTTCCCCTCCCAATGCTGGCAACATTTGTGAGGTACTATGCCATGTAACACTTCTGTCCAAAGAGGTGTCGCACTGCGCCACGCCGTACGGATTCGGCTATAAAAAGGAGGGCCATTATCAATGAGCTTCAAATTGAATCGGACTGCACTCTAGATATGTGAGAAGTTTGCCCCAATTCCTTAGTGGAATGTTCATGGGCAAAAAATTTTCCTATTTGAGTGAAGTTAAGCCCCTTGAGATACTTCAGCATTATGGCACGGATCGGTCCAGATTTAGATATAGCTGCCATATAGACCGATCTCTCTGTTTTGGGTCTGGGTTACAAAAGGAATTAGCGGTTTATGGTTTTCAGTACAAATTAAATTTGGAATTCATATAGAATTTGACATTCAATTTAATATTCCTTTAAATTTCCAATTAGGTACTTGGTCTAAGATTAAAGTCATTCTCTGTCTTCTGTTTTTGACTACTGACCAAATTACATCGCTAAGTACCCTACACTAATTCATAACCTTTTTTCAACAACTTGTGTCAATCAAATGTGTTTATACTTTAATACCCAGTACATTTGTGCAAACATTTTGTTGAATAGGAGAAATTTGCGCTGGCGGTTTTTTATTTTCAGTTTAAAGTCTCGAACAGGCTTTTTCTGTAATCGAGCAAATTCTTAAAAATAGTGTTTTGGCAAGCAATACAAAAAACAAAAAAAAAATTGAGGTATCTCTACCAATTTCACGGTAACAGAAGAATTGTGGCAATACTTCGATATTGAAATTTGGGGTGTTAAAAAAAAAATAAGATCCTGAATACCAGTTTTTTTATATGGTCCCGAAGCATGAATACATGAGTAAAATGTGTAGATTTTTAGCGGAATCCATGGTTACGAATATTCGTTTCGGCGGAACTTAATGTGTTTTTATTTGTTTGTTGTGATCGAAATGCATCCCGAAGTAGTCAAATTTCGCTGTATCCAATTTTGTTAGATAGTGTTTGTATAGGCCCACTAATTTTTTTTTGCGCAAATTGGTTGTTCCGGTTTCTCTAGAAAATACTGTATCACCTTTTTTATGTTTTTTAAGTGGAATGAGCAATAAAGTGGAGATAACTTAAGGCCTCTAACTCAATACTTAAAATATAAAAATATAAAATTTATTTTCCTTAAGCGTAGAGGCACATGAAACTTTGTTAATAAAAAACATTCCTATAACCACAATAATAACGAACATAAATGGCACGTCTGCTTAGAAAAACAAATCGCGGCATTAATCTAAATTTAAGAGTGGCTATAATTTTTTTTGTTGCGTAATAAATTTTGCGCTTATCGATCAATTGCCTTGTTAAAAGCATTATTGATTAGGTTGTGAACCTAAAAAACCCGAAATTAAAACAGAAACAGGCCATTTATACTCATAGACATTTTGTGTTTTGTTTCTAGTACCCCATCAATACCTGACTAAACACTTTGCTATTGGAACATACAAATATAATTTATTAATTTAGTGTCAGCATTTTATTTAATCAAATGGCACAGCACGACATTTCTACAGACGTACACATAATTTATTTGTTTATTTGCTTTTTCTGCCAATGAGTGATTATCGAGAAAGGCCGCTTAAGTGAATGTGGCAAAGAAAAAGATTATTGTCGAACTTTACTTTTAACATCGCAATTGGGTGGTGAGCAGGTATTGAATGATAAGAGAGAGAGACTTATTTATTTCTATATAAACAATGTCGCGTGATCAGAGTAGGCAAAACTATGGTTTTATCCCAGTACAGAAATCATCAATTTGAAATAGTCTGTAACTTCGTACCTTAGAAGAAGTAGCAGGTAAAAATCAAGAACGAGTTAAGTTCAGACGGTCCGCACCTTCGACACCCACCACCATGGATTCCACGGCGAATGAAGGGGCTTCTAGGGTCTTAAGAAGTTACATCGGGCGGTCGTTTTATATGGGGCTATTTCTACGTTTGGACCTTAATAGGAGGCGTTGGTGTTGGCGAATATTAGTTTACTTCACATAAAAAAAAAATTAACCAAGTCATGCAAGAACCCAAAACCTCATTTCAAATTTCAGCCAAATCAAATATTGAGGTTTCTGAAAATTTAATAATTGAAATCGGTTTATACTGGAGCTACATTTATCTATGAACAATTTTTGACGCGTGGAACAAGGCATAAATAAAATATACATAGATGCAAAATTTAAAGCCAATCGTATAAATATTAGGGCTTATAGAGGCTTAAAAATTCTATTTACAGTATTAGTTATGCTGTTACAGTAAAGAGTTAGCAATTTCCGACCAGCAGGCTGCATGCTAAAAAGTCTTTTGTTTGGTGATAATGTCTGTTGCTCTTTTTATGATGGAGTTGTTAGGGGAAAAGTCAAATAAAATCTATATATATATAAATGAATTTGTGTTTGTTTGATTTCTTTCAAGTTTTCACGAATTGTGGAGAGTGGTCCGGAAGGAGCAATAGGCTATTCAATTTTTTAATATCTCAAGGGGGGCGGACCCTCCCCTTTACCCTAAAGGTACCACCCAAAAATAAAAGTGGACCGATCGGGGCAATATGGGACTCAAATGAAAGGTATTCGGGAGTAGAATACAAATGATATCAAAATTTGGGTCCAAGTACTAAGGGGGCTGCCCCGACCCCAAAACCCCTTCAAATCGGCATATTGGACGATAATGACAATATGGGACTCGAATGAAAGGTATTCGGGAATAGATTACGAATATGGTCAGGAGGGAGAAATAGGCTATATACTTTGTTGATATTGGAAGGGAGCGGACCCTCCCCCGTTACCCCAAAACCACCCAAACCCAAATTGAAGGTTGACCGATCGGACCTATATGGGTAACAAATGAAAGGTATTGGAGAGTAGAATACGAATATGGTACTAACACTTGGGTGCAAGGAACCCAGGGGCCACTCCAACCCTAAAAGTTTCCCAAACAAACATATTGGACGTACATAGCAATATGGGACTCAAATGAAAGGTTTTCGGGAGCAGAATACCAATATGACATAAAACAAGTAAAAAGGCGTTAAGTTCGGCCGGTCCGAACCTTGGATACCCACCACCTCGGGTATATACGTAAACCACCTTTCATCAAAATTCGCATACCTATGTCTCATAGCAGTTATATCGAAATATGATCCGATTTGGACCAAATACTAATAGATACAAGTCATTGTTCAATTGTGTATAACAAAAATATTGGTCTTTTTAGTAGCTATATCTAAAAATAAACCGATCTTAATCGTATTCAACATGGATGTCGAAAAGCCTAACATAAGTCAATGTGTCAAATTTCAGCTAAATCCGATTATAAATGCGCCTTTTTTGGGGACAAGACTTTAAATCGAGATATCGGTCTGTATGGCAGCTATATGCAAATCTTGATCGATTTAGACCAAATTGCAGATATATGTGAAGGGGCTTAACTTAACTCTCTGACCCAAATTTCGGCAACATTGGACAATAAATGCTACTTTTATGAGCCCAAAACATTAAATCGAGAGATCGGTCTATATGACAGCTATATCCAAATCTGGACCGATCTGAGTGAAATTGAAGAAGGATGTTGAAGGGCCTAACACAACTCACTGTCCCAAATTGCGGCGACATCGGACATTAAATGGGCTTTTTATGGCCTCAAAACCTAAAACCGAGAGATCGGTCTATATGGCAGCTATATTCAAATCTGGACCGATCTGTACTTTAATGCAAAAGTATGTCAAGGCGCTTAACTATACTCACTATCCCAAATTTCGACGAAATCGGACAATAAATGCGCCTTTTATGGGCCCAAAACCTTACATCGAGAGATCGGTCTATATGCCAGCTATATTCAAATCTGGACCGATCTGGGCCAAATTCAAGAAGAATGTCTACTGACTTAACACAACTCACTGTCTCAAATTTCAGCGACATCAGACAATAAATGCGCCTTTTATGGCCCCAAAACCTAAAACCGAGAAATTGGTCTATATGGCAGTTATATCCAAATCTGAACCGATCTGAGCCATATTGACTGAGGATAACGAAGGGACTAAGACAACTCACTGTTCTAAGTTTGAGCAAAATCGAATAATAAATGTGGCTTTTATGGGCCTTAGACCCTAAATTGGAGGTTCGGTCTATATGGCAGTTATATCCGAATCTAGACCGACCTGACCAAATTGACGAAGGATATCGAAGAACCTAACGCAACTTACTGTCTCAAATTTCAGCAAAATCGGATAATAAATGTGACTTTTATGGGCCTAAGACCTTAAATCGGAGTATCGTTCTATATGAAAGCTATATCCAAATCTGGACCGATCTGGACCGATCTGGGCCAAATTGACGAAGGATGTGGAAGGGCCTAACGCAACTGTTCCAAATCTCAGCAAAATCGGATAATAAATGTGGCCGATCGGTCTATATGGGGGCTATATCAAGATATATTTCGATATAGCCCATCTTCTAACTTAACCTGCTTATAGACTAAAAATAAATCTGTGCAAAGTTTCAGCTCAATGTCCCTATTTTTATAGTTTATAGCGTGATTTCAACAGACAGACGGTTGGACATGTCTAGATCGTCTTAGATTTTAATGCTGATCAAAAATATATATACTTTATAGGGTTAGAATGTGTTGCAAACGGAATGACAAAATGAATATACCCCCATACTTCGGTGGTGCGTATAAAAATAAATTAATGGTCTACTACCTTCGAAAGCAGGTGCGGTCATTGAATCGGTCACTAAATCTACTTTTCTTCGCTCCCATATATATATATTCGTCCCATTTGCAGTAACACTGCAATAAAATTGTCACTTGTTAACCGATTCTCTCGAAATTTGGAGGATTTTTTTATGACTCTCGACATTACAGGTGAATTTTACTGAAATCGGTTCAGATTTTGATATAGCTTCCATATTTGTGTACGTCCGATTTGCAGTTATAATGCAATAATATGGCCATTTGTTAAACTATTCTCTTGAAATTTGTTAGGAAGGATTTTCTCTTGACTCTCGACATTACTGGTGAGTATCATGGAAATCGGTTCAGATTGAGATATAGCTCTCATATATATAGCGCCCAAAAATTTTGTATAATGCTTTCCTCTATGACTTACACAATGTCTATAAAGTTAGCTCGAAATCGGTTCAGAATTAGACATAGCTCCCATATATATGTTCATCCAATTTTCAGTAATATTGTAATCAAATGGTCATTTGTTAGTCGATTCTCTCGAAATATGACAGGAAGGATTTTTCAGGATACTCTCCACCCATCCTGTGGTGTAGAGTAAAAAAACATATGTCTGAAAACGGGCTTGACGTTTGAAATGTCTTCCTTGGGGCTTTTGCCTGTCAATTCAACAATTCCCACGCATTTTTCCACATCCTCCAGCACGCTTCTCGATCTGTACTTTGTTAGTAACACTTTGAAAGTCCTCCTATACGACCAACTGTCAGCCTCATGTTTTTCGAACCATGACTTGATCTTTTTATGTTATGAATTTGAGCTCACCAGGACTAGGGTAACTTATTCATATAGAGACTTTGCCCGTCTCGACCATGATTTTTTGCTTTCGAGTGCTGTGCTCATCGACTGGGATTTGATATTTCGTATGGAAATTATTGATGAAACAACTGACTTTCTACAGAGAAATATCCGTGACCTACAGGAACTTACGGTTCCACTCAAGACTAGAGAAGTGTCCTCCAGATCGAAACCGTGGTTCTCCCGGGATATTCGTTCGGCTATTCACGTGAGGAATATGTCGCATCGCAGGTGGAGACGTTTCAGGACGCCTGAGTTAAATGATGCCTTTCGCTCAGCAAGAGACCATGTCAATAACTTGATTAAGATAGCCAAGAAAGACTACTATTACAGACGCTTTACTTCTGCAATAGGCTCCAAGAGAACGTGGAAGGTTATTCGAGACATAGGAATTGGGAAAGATACTAATAGATGTTCAACAAATTCGGACATCAATGGGCTTAACGATGCTTTTGTTAATGTCCCACAGATCCCAGTTGATCCCAATTTCTATGGCTTCAATGTCTCCCCCTCCCTCGATGACGACTCTGGTTTTGGCTTCAGCTGTATTGGTCCCACCGATGTCCTTGAGTGCGTCGCGACTGTAAAGTCTAACGCTGTCGGATCTGATGGCATTGATCCTAGATTTGTAAGACTCTTGCTCCCCCTTATTATTCCTCATGTAACCTATGTTTTCAATAGGATTTTGACCACGAGTTACTTTCCATTGACGTGGAAACATGCCAAAGTCATCCCACTGCCTAAAAATTCCAAGGAATATAGACCAATTGCGATTCTTTGTTACTTGTCAAATGTCTTTGAGAAATTGTTGTATTTGCAAATGTCGTCTTTTGTCAACGAGAACTCTTTGTTATATGTGAGACAGTCCGGGTTTCGACCTAACCACAGCTGCGTAACTGCCTTGGCAGAGGTCACTGAGAGGATCAGGGTCAATTTGGAGAATGACAAGATAAATTTCCTTGTTCTTCTTGACCATTCTAAGGCATTTGACACTGTGGATCATTCCTTGTTATGTGATAAGATGAGACATCTTTACAATTTTTCCTCTACGTCCGTTCGTCTTATTTTGTCGTACCTGTCACACCGCACTCAGTCCGTCAGTTATATGTCTTCTCTATCGGCACCTCTGCTTGTTTCAAAAGGTGTTCCTCAGGGATCAATTATGGGTCCTCTTCTCTTTTCATTGTACAGTAACGACTTGGCGGGTCAATTGTCTTATTGTGAGGTACATATGTACGCTGACGATGTACAAATATATATCGGCAGTCCGAGGGATGAGATTGCTGAAAACATACGTCTGCTTAATCATGATCTGTCAAGAGTCAGCACGTGGGCGAAAGCCAATGGCCTGTGTCTCAACCCTGTAAAGTCCAAGTGTGTGGTTATCAGAAACAGGCTGTCTCGTTTTTCATGTGATGTCGGTATATTCATTAACGACTCTAGATTGGAAATCGTTCCTCATGCAAAGAACTTAGGCGTTGTTATTAACAGCACTCTGACTTGGAGTAATCATATCGACTCTGTCGTTGGTCAGGGATATTCAAAATTGCGTGCTCTCTGGGCCACTCAGTCGGTTACTCCGCGGGTTAGGTCTCTCTTGGCAAAGACTTATCTTGTTCCTGGCATTCTCTACGGCTGTGAGTTGTTTGCTAATTGCGACTCGGTAAGTAGACGTAAGCTAAACACCTTTTTTTAATAGCGTTACTCGTTATGTATTTGGCTTGAGACGGCGCGATTCCATCTCTGAATACTCTTTATCTCTGTATGGCGTCTCCTTACAGCAATTGTTGTTCCTAAGATCGCTTACTTTCCTGCATAAACTGATCTACACGCAGGCACCACAATATCTGTATGGGTTTATTGATTTCGCCAGATCTACTAGAGGTAAAAAAAATATTCCCAAAATGTATAGGAGGCTTGTTTCTGAATGGCATATGTTCATATTCGCTGTACGTTTCTGGAATTCTCTTCCTACCGATCTGCAATTACTCAGTAACTCCGCAACATTTAAAACCAGACTTTGGAAACATTTTACTGCATTAAGTTGATGAATGTTAAGACTCATTTATATATTTATTTTTATTCTTCTATACTTACCTTAATTTCTTTTTTTCGGATCAACTAAGTCTACTAATTCCTCTTTAATTGATAAATTCACTTTTGTTTTTTTTTCTTTAAAATTCAAATCTACAAAGCCACAATTGTTAGTTTTTTCCGTAAGTTATTCATTCAAAATCTGTGATGTATTGTATAGCTATAGATTCTTAGTTTTAAGTGTTTGCTATGTACAATTGTTGGAGATATTACCCGCACTTTAATTATAAGAATTTTATATTCTTGTTGTGCGGGTGTAAATAAATAAATTACAAATTACAAACTTTGTTTTATTTGCAAGAACTGCATGGTATTTTGCATCTTGTATTTTGCACTGTTCGGAAGTTGAAAACATTTTGCTACCTTTGCAAAAATACAGCTGTTATAACAGAAAAATTAGTCTTCACTATTATCAGCAAATTTTTTCTATGAATGGACATCACTGCTGTATACCTGTGTGTGTCTCCATCTGTATGCCCATGTATTTTTGAAATCAAGACAGAGATCGCATTAATTCTCAATTCGGCATAAAATTTTGCACATACATTTTTTTTTGGGACGAGCGCTACAGATTTAGGTCGGTTCAATTGTCGTCAGAATTTTTACTTACTTTACCTTAATTGGCTATGACAGAACATTCGTTCCCCTAGCCGAACGTAGAATAGCGTTCCAAGAGCCTCGATCATCTGCGCTCTGACAACATGTTTCGAAGTGTCTCCCTCCACTTGATCTTTCCATCGGGCTTTTGGTCGTCCTTAATAGCAACCGTGTTTGCCTTCAATAGACTTCATTGCTGGAGCTTCTTCATCCATTCTGACAAAAATTGGTTCAAATTTAGGTATAGCTATACATATCTTTCAGCATGCCCTTTTATGGCTCTAGCAGAAACAAGTTTTATTTGATCGTAAATCTTCTTGATATCATAAGCATTGTAAGTAGCACATGTTCTTTTGGGAATAGTGCATTTGTCCTATTGACACCTTAATCTAGTATAATCATCTCCAGCAGGATACTAAAGAGATTACTTGATAACCTTTCTCTCTGCCTTAAAATTAATTTGGTATTCAACGTTTCGGAGAGTTTTCTCTCTATATTAACTGAGAAAAGTGTGTGAGCTAAGCTCTCATAAGAACTGATCATTCGACTTTAAATTTAAGTAGTTGGAAGTTTATAGTATGTTGAGTTTTGTTATGACTTCCATTCCAACATTCATATCAAGTATTCAATCTATCTTCCAGAGAACTTGACATACGATAACCGTGATGGATGGTTAAAAATATTCGGATCAGTCGAACTACGCGTCTTATTTGTTTCGAAAATTAGCTAGTACTGAACAATTTAGCGTCGAATTTTATTATAAACATTAAAAAATTTAATACAGAATATTAGCGCCTTATATACATAACACACATGCGGAACAGGTTTAGAATGGGTTTATTTTCTTCACACACCGAGCTTCAATAACGTTTTTCTAGCATGGTTGATACATTTCAAATGGCCACCGATATTTTTCGTTAAGAATCGCAAGATTCATTAGGTTGTTAGTGATAGCGTGCTCAAATGCCATGGAAGTTAATTCGATTTAACAGACAGCAGCCAAGATATCATGAATCGATTGTAATTTCCACAGAACATTGCAGCTACGCAGGAGCAGAGTGCCTAATATTCCCCAAAGACGGATCCCTGCTATTAGTTGACACATTTGTTAAAAGTGGATTGGCTTACTTTGTAAACTAAAAAGGATGTCTAACTTAAGTTGTGGGTGAGAGAACGTATTTATGGCTCCATAGATAGCGCAGCACCATAATTTATAGTCAAAGATCAAGTACTTAAATTATTACATATTTATTTAAAATGGAAGGCATTCACTTAAACGGATTTGCTTGAACTCGGAGGACTAGCTAAGACGAAAAAACTAATACCAGACACAACAACAGCAGCAGCAAGAGACATCAGGACTAGATACCCAAGACAACAAGGAGTAAATATTAACATTGTAGCTCTTCTATTCACAAACTGCAGCTCACTGCGACAATTTTGTCAAATGACAACTCCAAGCAATGGAAAAAAAAAATTACAGCAGCAACAACAATGGTGTCAACAACAAACGTAAAATATAAATATATAAAAAAAACCTAATAAGGCGTCAACCTTAAAGGAGTTCCACAACATAGCACTCGAACTCCCATCCATCGAGCCGTGTTCCACAAAACACATGCGGATGCATGGACACGACACAGTCACACGCGTTGCCACATCACTTTGCACAAAATAAATGTCTCCCATGTGAGTGGTGACAGCATGTCACCTACAAATGTCATTTACGAAAAACGACACATACCAAAAACGCAAAAACACACATACACACAAACTTTTACAAAAACGCGACCAACACCAACGCTAGACAATCCGAAAGGAAACTGAACAGAGCATGACTTGCCAGTGTTGCCGTTTAGTGTTCTTCCGGCCACCATTCAAATTTTCCGTCACATTAACCGACATTTGATTAATGTTGTATTTGTTTTATAGCTACTACCATAAGATATACTTATTTAGTCACTTCATTTGCAACACATCGAAATTTCAATAATTAATATATCTACAGAGAATATATATATTAATTATGCAATTTGGCTGAAATTTGAAACAGTGAGATGTAATAGGACCCCCGATATCCGAAACGCTTATGTTCATGGTCTTAAACCCATAAAGGCCTCATTTATTGAACTAATTTGGAACAGTGAGTTGCAGTACGACCCGGTATTAGAACGGAAATTGGTTCACATCACATCCATTCGTGGATCCACATAGATTCAGAGTCCCTTTGAAGACGTAGAATTAACTTCTCGATAAAGTTTAGATTTTTTTGGCATATTCGTTGTGAGAATAGTCTCATGTACTAAGTAAAGGGTCGCCATGGTAAAATGTAGCTCCTTCTATGAAAAAAATTTTGGGACATATATATGTCCCATTCATCCTCAAAAGTAAATAATTGGGTAGGAAAATATTTTCGAATATTGCTTAGAATCAAAATAAATTAGATCGTGTATTCTGTTTATTCTGATTACAATGTTTATTCTGTTTACACTGAGCTTTAACTTTAATCGGACTGAACTCCTTTATATGAGGAAGAGTCCACTGTTCCTTAATGTAATGTTAATGGCAAATTTAGTAGTAGAAGACTGCTAGAAATGAAAACACCTAAAAATAATTCATGCGCGACAAAGGCCTGAACAAAACCATTCATTGATGACTGTTATTGCTGAACCCACATTCAAGACTACTGAAGAGCGAGACACTGAAGATAGAATAAAACGAACAAGTTGCTGTTGAGTAGATAATCTTGAAAAACAACCACCATTCAGTACTTGGGCGTATTTTTATTTCCAATTCATCGCCGCTACAGTGAGATATAAGAAATTACTCGCTGTACTCGCTTTACATAAAAGCGTCTCGCTGTCATTTTCCAAATATGAACTGATCACACAAATCACTGGCAAAATGTTTGTTTTCTAATATAAAAAACTATGTGTGTGTGTGTATTTACCCATGCTTTTCCTATTACGAAAGCAGTCGATAAGAAATATAGTGCTTTATCTGAAGCAAAATGTACCCGAATACATGCATTGTGCAACGTGCACTGAAATCCGAATCAATATTTTTTTTTTTGCTGAAGTGCTCATTTTATGCATTCACACATCTCATTATCTTGGTGTCTTGTTATCTGTTTTACTCAGTTTTCAATTGTCTCACACAATGTTGTATTTTTAAACGAAGAGTTCAGTTCTTGAGATACTCTATAATTGTTAGTATGTCTTGAAAGCAGAAATGAATGGTCTTGCGCAGGCCTTTGATGAGCGAATTGTTGTGGAATTGCGAATTGTAAGGAAAAAATGTAATTTAAAAAAATTGTTCGTTTTTATATTTTCTTGTAATACGAAATAATTAACTTTCTTTCTGAATAACGTTTTATTTAGTGATGAAAGTAAGTTCGAGGTAGGTATTTCCCAAACAAAAAAAAAAAACCGTTAAAAATATTGTTTTTGTAGAATTATGTTGGGGCTCACTGTAAGCTTACTTATTTAAGAAAAATCAATCAAATCCATTATAAATGAATAATCTGGAGGCTCAAGAAGCAAATTCCGGACTATATTTATAACTATTTCGGAAGTATCTGGTTCTGGTATTGGAGACAATAATTGTACCATGATGCTGAACTCCAGCCTAATTGAATACATCATAAGGCTTATAGGAACTCATGAAGCGAAATCTGTGGGTCCTCAGATAAATTCTCATATAACCCGTTATGCCACATTTGCAATCACCAATAACCTTCACTGAAAAAATTGTGTCGTATAATGTAGGTAAAAATTTACTCAAAATTCGTATAAAAATTTTGCGTTTTGCCAACTCTACAAGAGGTAAACAAGTAATACAAATACGTCATCAATATCGTGTATCTGAACAACAGTTCTTTGTTAATGCTATACGTCTCTGGAATAATCTTCCCAATAGTATTCAAATTATAAGTAATGAACGACAGTTCAAATCTTTGATTTATAATCATTTTAATTAATTATTTGTTTTGTTTTTTTTTTATAACTATTTTTTAATTTATTTTATTAGTAACTTTCTTTTTTCTTTTTTTTCTTTCTTTTTTTGGTTTTGTTTAAACCCTTTTTTAACTTAAATATTGTATCAGTAACTTTGCTTAAATTGTTAAATATTTTGTACCAATTATTGTTCTATTTAAATGAAAACTTGTCGAACTCATTGTATTTATCAATTTACTAACCCATGCTTTATATAAGACACTGTCTTTTGTATGGGTTTTATCATAATAAAATACAAATACAAATACAAATTTTATTACAAATTAGGAAAATTTTATCTTCTGTTATGAAAATTTGCTAATCTACGGGTACCTATCCTATCTTCAAAGATATTGAAATATGTGCATATTCTTAGAGTAAGTAAGGAATTTTCTAAAATTATTTTTTATTTTTACTCAAGCATATTACCAGATATTTTGAGGACATGTCACCACATGGACCACCAAGTTCCAAAGGCAAATTTGATATAAATTTTTTTAGTTAGTCGGGAATGAAATATGCCATATTTCATGATCCTCAAAATATGCTAAATAACTTTTATGACATTACCATTAGCATCATTAACGAAACCAATTAAGTTTTAAGTAATTTTTTAACAACATTCAATTGTGCGTCGTCAATTTTTTTCCACTTAAAATGTTTGATCCAAATTTAGAAGAATGTCGAAGGGCCTAACACAACTCACTGTCCCAAATTTCGGCGACAGCGGACAAAAAAAGCCCTTTTTATGGCCCCAAAACCTAAAACCGAGAGATCGGTCTATATGGCAGCTATATCCAAATCTGAACCGATCTGTGCCATAATGCAGAAGTATGTCACGGGGTTTAACTTAACTCACTGTTCCAAATTTCGGCGACAGCGAACAATAAATGCGCCTTTTATGGGCCCAACACCTTAAATCGAGAGATCGGTCTATATGGCAGCTATATTAAAATCTGGACCGATATGGACCAAATTGAAGAGGGATGTCAAAAGGCCTAACAGAACTCACTGTCTCAAATTTCAGCCAAATTGGATAATAAATGTGGATTTTATGGGCCTAAGACCCTAAATCGGCCGATCAGTCTATATGGGGGCTATATCAAGATATACTCCGATATAGCCCATCTTCGAACTTAACCGGCTTATGTACCAAAACAAATCTGTGCAAAGTTTCAGGTCAATATCTCTATTATTAAAGACTGTATCACCCAGACATGTACCACCCATCCTTCGCTGGTTGGTATAAAAAACAACAATTACTTGAAGTAAATATAGCATAATTATAACAATTTAAATAGAACTTACCTAAAAGGATATTTATCAGCTACTTCGTATATTAATTTGCTGAAAAAAGCTATGGTTGCTCGTGGTTTTAATTATATTAACATGAGTTTTAATTTGCCACAATGAATGCCTAGAATTAAAACCAAAAAATAACAAATTATTGTAGTAACTACAAAATAAAGAAACTTACTTGAATAATATTTACTTTAAATGACGCTTTCAGCTATCAGTTGTATTCGATGCGTCAGAAATTAAAAAATATAAATGCTCATATAATCTTTAAATTTAACGAGAAAACTATATGATATTTTTGTAAGTACACCCAGAAAAATTAGTTTGCTGATACCATCAAACACTTTCTGCTGATATTCAATTAAAAATTGTAAACTTTTGAATAAATCCATTCAAAATTCTTGAACTCCTAAACAACAATTGAGGCATTGCTATATATAAATAAAAAAAATCTACCAATTTTAGTCGTTCATATTTGTCTAAAAGAATACATTGATTAGTAGGAGTTATTTTGTCTGCTTTTATTTTTGATTCGATTAAAAATTTTCAAATTGTAAAAATGGTAATAAAATTTAAAGATGGAGTATATAATTTTTTTGAAATATCTAATAAATTTTTGAGTTTTTTTAAACATTTTAAAATTTGAAATCATAAGATAATATTTGCTATTTCAGCAAAAAATGTTTGCAAACATTTTTGCTGTTTTTACTAAAACATTTCTTTGAATGTAGAAAATATAAGTTTTTTTCTGAAATATTCACCTTTAAAAAGCAAATCAAAATTTGACGAACATATAAAAGGGAGCTATATCTAATTCTAAACCGATTTCGAGCGAACTTCTCAGATAATCTGGTACTCGTCGTGAAAAGCATTGTGGAAAATTTTTGCAAGATTGGTCATAAAATGCGATTTCAATGACTATAGAATTGAAAATCGGTCGATATACATATATGACAGCCATATCTAAATCTGAACCAATTTCTATGAAATTCATCATTCATAATGTCGAGAGTCAAGAGGAAATCTTTCCTGCCATATTTCGAGAGAATCGATTAACAAATGACCATTTGATTGCAATATTACTGCAAATCGGACGAACATATATATATGGGAGCTATGTCTAAATCTATACCGATTTCGAGCAAATTTTATAGACATTGTGGATGTCGTCGAGGAAAACGCTGTACAAAATTTTGGGAGATTGGTCAGTAAATGCGCTTGCAGTAGCTCTAGCAGTGAAAATCGGGCGATATATATATATGATAGCCATATCTAAATCTGAACCGATTTCCACGAAATTCACCAGTAATGTCGAGTCAAGAGAAAATCCTTCATACTAAATTTCAAGAGAATCGGTTAACAAATGACAATTTTATTGCATTTTTGCTGCAAATCGGACGAACATATATATGGGCTATATCCAAATCTGAACCGATTTTTTCCAATTTCAATAGGCTTTGTCTCTAGGCCAAAATACATGGGCATACCAAATTTGAAGACGATCGGATGCAAATTGCGACCTATAGTTTGTACACAAATTAACATGGACAGAAAGACGGACATACAGACATACAGACAGACAGGCGGATATAGCTATGTATATCAAATCAGAAATTGATTCTGCGTCTATCGGTATACTTATCAATGGGTCTATCTCTCTTCCTAATTCACTACGTTATAGTACCCAGTACCACAGTAGTAGTGAAGGGTATAAAAAACAACGCACAATGACAATTGATGTTTGCCGATGGTGTGAAAATTTTTAGATCTTTTAATGGCCCATATAATCAGTATTATCTCCAGTCCGATCTTGATATCTTATTAATGATGTAAAATTAACGCTATGCAACTGAATATTTCTAAATGCAAAATAATGCGTTTGAATCAGTTGATTCATTTAAAGACCTTGGGCTAGTTATGGATCCACATTCAAACTTTCGTAGTCAGATCTCTATGGCAGTTGGTAAAGCTTACGGCGCCCTTGGATTTATGAAGCGTTGGATCAGAAAATTTAATGATACTTCTGTGACAAACAATTTAAACACTTCCTTAGTACGTTGCAAACTTGAATACGGATCTATATTAAGGGATCCTTACTTTACTCTTCACTCTAATCTGATCGAATCTGTTCAAAAGCAATTCCTTTTGTTTTGCCTTCGAGGACGTGGGTGCGATTGACAGTCTCTACGTTCTATGAGTTCAAACTGAACCTTATTGAACTACCTACATTGCCAAGCCGGAGAACTATGTTAATTTTTGCAAACAATGATCCTTTTGTCGTATATGCTATCAATTTAACAAATTCCATAATATCATAAATCATTTGAGAATCGAGACACATTAAAAAGAAATATTATATTGAATTTAAACAGTTAGATTTTATATTACGATATATATATTTTTTGTGTTATATTATAGGATTCATAAATGCAAATGGTAGTTTGTAATGATAATTGTTATCTATAGATTTAATAAAAAAAAGACACATAAATCTTCAAAAAAAAAACCTTAATGAAAATTCATGCAAAAAGGAAGCCACCGTAGCGCAGGTTAGCATGTCCGTCTCTGACTCTGAACGTCTGGGTTCAAATCATCGAGAACAGCAAAAAATTTCATTCAGCGGTAGTTATCCCCTTCTAATGCTGGCTAGATTTGGTACTGTGCCATGTATAAACTTCTCCACATAGAGGTGACGCACTGCGGCATGCCGTTCGGACTTGGTTTTGAGCATGAGCTTTAGCTTGAATCGGACAGCACTCATTGATATGGAATGGAATGTTCACGGGCAAATTTGTTTTTTTTTTATGAAAAAAGTCACTGTTTTTTAAGAAGTATATCAATTACAAGATGCTTTTGAAAATGTCCTGAAAGTGCATTTACATAATTTAAGGAGCATGTATATGGTAGACATCTCATTCCCCGCTGACTAACAAATTTTGTATTAATCTTGCCCTAATAACGTGATGAACTTCATACTGACATGTCCTCAAAATACATACATATATGGTAATAAGCTTCAGTAAAAATTTACCACAAAATCATTTTTCTATACAAAAATTGTTTTGGTATGTCATAGACTACAATTTTGAAAGATAGTTTAGGTTTTTTGAACTAGTTAAAAAGAAAAATTTTTAGGAAATTTCCATATCCACATTAGGTATATGAACTAATTGCAATTTCATAATAAAAGCGAAATTTTTCATAAAGCGTAATAAAATTTTTATAAAAATGTTGGGTAAATTTTTTCCTACATAATACGATACCCTTTTTTCAGTTTATGTACACCATCTTCTCTAGGAGGATAATAAAAATATCATATTATTGGCTGCTTACTTATCTGAAATCTCTGGCCATCTGTTTTTGAAAGTCTTTATCAGGAATTGGCTATGCACAGTGTAAGTACCTATATGGCTTTTGGTGCATTTCCTTGGTTTAAAGATCTCAAACTATTACACCATACTTTGGATAACCTTTGCTATAATCTAGAACATTTGGCAGAAGACTCCTCATATCCTCTGTAGCAGGGATGGGTTCTGGAGGTTTCCATACCTCTGGTCCCTTATCATTGAGACATTGATTTCTCCATTGTAGAATTTTTGTGGGCTAATTTTGGGATTTTGGAAATTGGTGGAACCGAATCTATTTTTGCGAGGGAGATAATTAACCCACGGCAACAATGCAGATGAATAAAAAAAAAGTAGCTAATACAATATGCATGTGTGATAAGTGTTGTTGCTACTACTGCTTTGCTGTTAAGCTGTCATTCCAAAAACAACCAAATTAAACAACGATGGCAACACGATAAACATCATCGATACGACAGTTGGTGGCGGTGGCGGCGTTCTGCTCGGTGCTCGTAAACAATTCTGCAACTTGAGTTTTTAGTCAACTGTAAATGTAAATGTGTAACATAAAGAAAGTGTCAAAGTAAGCATTATAAAAATGACAGAAGGAAGCCATAAATATTAAAACGAAAAATAAGACAGCTACTACAACAGCAACAACAGTCGCGAAGCAGCAACAGCAATACGACAACAAAGTAGCAATATGACAGCAAGAGTAACAGCAACGTCAAAGCCAGTAGAAGCAACAATGTCACCCATTGAACAATGACAACATTTTTGACATGCACGCACCACAGTAAAGCAGCGAGCAAGCGACATACACCGATCCCACCAAAAATATGTGTTTTGGCAAACTACTGCCATATACGAGTATCACGAGCGCAACGTAAATGGATACCTCCAGAGTAAAAGGTTGCCAAAGGCTAGTGACAATGGAGAGCATGCCAAATATAACCAAAGGGCGAAATCATCCATCATGCAAAGTAGGACAATAAAAAGTGACAAAATTAATCATTTGTATGGCAATTTGTTAAAACATTCAATATTCTCCGAAATTGTTTTTGACATTCAAATAAAAAATTAAACAAATAGCTTCGATATTTGTCGTATGCTGAAATACATGCACCGCCCCGCTCTGTTGCCTAAAAAGTGTGTCTAAAACAAGGATATATTATTCTCGCCATTGAATGGGGGTTATACTAGTTGTCATTCCTTTTGTGACATCTCAAAATGATCAACGACATCTTGATCGTCTTGACATTATAAGGCGATCTCCCTAAATCATAAAAGCAGCCCACATTTTTTGAAAATCGAAAATTTACCAAAATTCTTCTGTTACCATGAGATTCTTCTGTTAGTATGATTGATTGCTAGGTGCAGAAACTAACCCATCGGCGGTGACATTTGCTCATAAAGTCAGAGCAAAATTTGGTATTGCTTGCAAACACACTATTTATAGGCCGATCCTAATCTTTCAAAATGTATTTGTCCTTGCAAATATCTTAGTTCTATAGTGGTAGTTTCGGCGAATCACACTGAACAAAGGGTAACGTATAATGTAGTCAAAAATGTACATAAACTTGGAATACAAATTTTATAACGCTTTATGAAATTCTCTTTTATGAAATTTTGCTTAATTATGGGAACATATCCTATTTTCAAAGAAATTGCAATTAATGTATGTGCTTAAAGTGGGTATGGAAATTTCCCAAATTCTAAAATTCTCGCGCAAGGGAAAATTTAATCCTACATAGTAGTCTGTGACATACCGTAAAAAGGTTTGCATGGAAAAAAATTTTTGTATCAAATTTTTACATAAGCTTATTACTATTAACATATTTTGAGGACATGTCAATATGAAGTTCACCACATTATTAGAACCAGTTTAATATAAATTTTTTTAGTTAGCGGGGAATGAAATATGGTATACATGATCCTTAAATTATGTAAATGCACTTTGAAGACATTTTCAATAGAATCTTTTAATAGAAATATACCCTTATAAAAGAGTCAGCATATCTTGTAATGACTTTTTTGATAAATTTTCACTAACAAATTTTTTTGAAGTCTGTTGGAAAACTGTATGTATTGTGGCGTTTAAATCGTTGGCTGCTTGCTTTGTTTTTTGGCAATTTTCTATATATGTACTTTAAAGAATACGGTTAGTTTCAGAGCAACGGAAAACAAGTAAAAATGCTCGGCCCGGCCGAACTTTGGATACCCACCACCTCAAGTATATATGTAAACCATCTTTCGTCAAAATCCGCTGAAAATTGCATGCCTTATGGCCCATAGCAGTTATATCGAAATATGATCCGATTTGGACCAAATACTAATAAGTACAAGTCACAGCTCAATTACGTATAACAAAATATGGGTCTTTTTAGTAGCTATATCTAAAAATAAACCGATCTCAATCATATACAACATGGATGTCGAAAAGCCTAACATAAGTCAATGTGACAAATTTCAGTTAAATCGGATTATAAATGCGCCTTTTTTTGGGGGCCAAGACTTTAAATCAATATATCGGTCTATATGGCAGCTATATGCAAATATTGATCGATCTAGACCAAATTGCAGATATATGTGGGGGGCTTAACTTAACACTCTGTCCCAAATTTCGGCAACATCGGACATTAAATGCCCTTTTATGGGCTCAAAAAATTAAATCGAGAGAACGGTCTATATGGCAGCTATATCCAAATCTGGACCGATCTGAGTGAAATTGAAAAAGGATGTCGAAGGGACTAACACAATTCACTGTCCCAAATTGCGGCGACATCGGACAATAAATGCGCTTTTTATAGCCGCAAAATCGAGAGATCGGTCTATATGGCAGCTATATCCAAATCTGTACCGATCTGTACCATAATGCAGAAGTATGTCAAGGGGTTTTACTGAACTCACTGTTTTGAAATTTCGGTGACATCGGACAATAAACGCGCCTTTTATGGGCCCAAAACCTAAAATCGAGGAATCGGTCTATATGACGGCTATATCCAAATCTGATCCGATCAGGGGGCAAGTTGAAGAAAGATGTCGAAGGGCCTAAGACAACTCACTGTCTCAAATTTCAGAAAAATCGGATAATAAATGTGGCAGCTATAACCAAATCTGAACGGATACGGGCCAAATTAACGAAGGATGGCGAAGGGTCTAACGCAACTCACAGTCCCAAATTTCAGCAAAATCGGCTTACCCTAAATCGGGGGATCGGTCTATATGGGGGCTATATCAAGATATAGTCCGATATAGCCCATCTTCGAACTTAAACTGCTTATGGACAAAAAACCAATCTGTGCAAAGTTTCGAGTTCCGTGCTACTTACAAAATCCTAAATTGTTTTCCATATCACTCCCCTAAATCGGTTCATGTCTGGTATTGTATCCCCACCTAAATGCCGTTATCTATTAGACGCGAAAGCCGGGCAATGAGGTCTCGTCATCTTCCTCGCATGCCCTACATATGCTATCACTTGCCGCAGTGATTTTATATAAGTTAGCTCGTAGTCCTATGTTTCCCGTTATGATGCCAATAGCTATACTGACCTCCTTCTTACTTCCTTTCAGTAATAGCCTCGTCTACTTACGATCTGGATCCCCCCATAGGATGTTCGGCATCGTACCGACCGTTTCGCAGATCCACTGGGTTGCATGCGCATTCATCGCCCACGCCCTTAACTCGGACTGGGTCGACCCGGAAGGCTTCGGGTTAACCAAGTTTATTGACGGCAGTCCTCTGGCCTTCACCACAACATCGTCTGCAGTTTCATTCCCCTTTACTCCGTTATGACTCGGCACCAAAACGATGCGGATTTTGCCATCCTCAAAGAAGGCGTTAATCTCCTTCTTACACTGCAAGACTGTTCGTCACCATGCCGTCCTGGTTGTTATTGCCCTAATGGCAATTTTACTGTCCGTAAAGATGTTTACACTCGACGTGCTTGCGTTGTTACAAAAACAAAAAACTACATGCTCAATATCAGCCAAATCGGACAAAAAATGCTGCTTGTAAGGGCCAAGAAGTCAAATCGGGAGATCTGTTTATATGGGAGTTGTATCGGGTTATAGACAGATTTGGACTATATCGTGATTTCGACAGACGGACGGACAGACACGGCTAGATTGACTCAGAACGTCGAGACGATCAAGTATGAGTATATTTTATGGAGTCTTAGACAAATATTTTGAGGTGTTACAATCCGAATGACTTGAATAGTTTACCCCTATCCTATAAAATACGAAGATATATGGAAAAATCTGAAATACAAAGAGATTTCAATATTATTTCAATTTTAAAATTCTTTCTTTCTATACCCTCCACCATAGGATGGGGGTATAGTTATTTCGTCATTCCGTTTGTAACACCTCGAAATATTCGTCTAAGATCCCTTAAATTATATATATTATTGATCGTCGTGACATTCTAAGTCTGTCGAAAGCATCCTAACTTTCTACGTAGAGGTAGGCGCTTAAAATTTTGCACAAATACTTATTTTTAGTGTAGGTCGGTTAGGATTGTAAATGAGCCAAATCGGTCTATGTTTCGAAATTGCTGCCGTATGAACCGATTTTTGGTCTTGACTTCCAACAACTGTGCCAAGTATGTTCCAAATCTGTCAGTAACCTGATGTAGCTGTCATATAAACCTATCTCCCGATTAGACTTCTTGAGTTTCTAGAGGGCGTAATTCTTAACGGATTTGGCTTAAATTTTTCGCATATCGTTTTGCCATGACTTCCAACAAGTGTGTTAAGTATGGTCTAAATTAGTTCATATCTTTATATAGCTGTCATATAAACCGATCTCCTGGTTTGACTTCTAGAGTCCTAGACTTAACAAATCCTATCCAATTTGGCTGAAATTTTATTTATGATTTATTTTCGTAAAATTTCAATAATGTTTTTCGTACATAATACTATAGGAAATCATTATTCGGAAAATCTTTTCATTGTAAAAAGATTATCATGAAAGAAAATCAAAACTTAAAAAAGTAAATTTTGAAAATTTTAAACTTTAAAATTTTTACGAAAATCAACGATGTTTGCTATTTACTGATAGATGTTTACCCTTAATCAGAATTTGTTTTGTGAACTTGTGCTAGAAAAAGGAGTTCAACGAGTAAACAAATGTGTGTTAAAACAAAATTAAAATTTTCGGTGATGACCGTGTTGAGAATGCCTAAAATATTGCCAACACATTGGGCTTCCCAAAGACAACAGTTCGAGCAATGTTAAAAACATTTTGTTTTTAACTTTTTAGTACAATCCATGGTAGTGACTTTCCAAGATTCGTCCTGGCCGAACTTAGCACATTTTTTCTTATTATTAATATTTTTTTTTTTTTTTTTTTTGAAAAACACAAAATTTTTTAATTTCCAGTTTGTGGTAGTCTTCTGACAGGTGATAATTAACAAATGACATATAGGCGGATTCTTGGGGCTGCAACATCCTGGAGGCACGTTAATTTTGAAAATGCCAAGAAAAATTTATCGATTTATCAGAAAAATTTATTAGACAACAACGCAACTGTCAGCATTTTTGAAACCTACAATTTGGTTTGCTAGTAAATGACATCCCTCGTCGTAGACGTTAATGAATGCTACCTAATTAATGACTACTCGTCGTAAATCTACCCCTGGAAAAACAACAGAAGACGCCCATGAAGATTTTTAAAAACGAAGAAAACAAAGTTGTTGAGTTAAAGAGGTTGTGAAGGAAAATATACAATCGGCGGTGAAGGAGGTGGGAAAGGAAATGCAATTTGACAGTTTGGCATTACATGAGTCAACCACAATAGGGGTGCATGACACTGCAGCCATCAGATATACTACCACCTCTTCCACTTCAAAGTTGTCAACATCATACTCTTCAGTGAGTGGTGCAGCAGCACTCAGTCAGCAACATATATTTAATCTCAATGCTCATACATTACCCCACGTCTTTGTTTTTCTTGCTGCTAGTAATAGGAGCTCACTGCAGTTTTAAAGTAGTTTAAAATTACAACAAAACATAAAAAGCCATAAATTAATTTTGTCACTTAAAGTGAGGAGGTATATATACTGCACATGTGCAACGTTATATGAGGGTGGAGTAATAAGTTGGATTTTAAAAATTAATGATCGGAAACCTACCCATACCGACATGCACATTATAAAGCAGTCTTGCTGAAAAAGGTTTTGCTATAATCCATTCAACTGTTGCACAGTGTTTCTAAATCAAAAAATTTTGAAAATAGTCCAAGAACTTTTAAAAGGTGTCCTCGCGGAACTTAACATAATCAATGGTGCTTCTCAATAACTATGGTGAACCTTGTACATTCAGGCGCTGATCCATGCGGCTTGAAAGTTGGTCACTTCCCCAAATTGCTTGCCAAACGGTCATTTATGTGCCGATTGGCTTGATACATATTAAAAGATCGAGCTTATACAAAAAATTTCCGGAATATCCCTAACGCTTTATGAGATATTGTAGTTACAACAATTTTTTTTGAAAATTTTATCGGCGATATTTTTGAAATTGTGGGACTATTTGTAAACCAGTTGCAAACTTTACGGAAAAGTTACAAACTCTTCATCATACAGATTGTTCATCATTCAGATTGTTGTGTTCTGCTTAATGTTATCTGCAGACAACTTTAGACAAGACAAAATAGACAAAAAATTCCGAAAAAAAACTTTCCATTTTTCCAAAACAGAAACATCATTATTTAATTCATAACTTTTGTAGATGTTATTTTCTCTATTCGGTCCGATTTTATAGCTCCTCAAAATTACGTTTAACTTTTTTTATACCCACAACACGATTGGGGTATACTAATCTAGTCATTCCGTTTTAAACACCTCGAAATATTCGTCTAAGACCCCATAAAGTATATATATTCTTGATCGTCTCGACGTACATTGTCGATCTAGACATGTCCGTCCGTCTGTAGAAATCACCATAGAGGTCGTACGCGTAAAGCTAGCAACTTGAAAGGTTGCACAATTACTTAATATCGATGTACGTCGTTGGGCATTGCAAAATTATATAGCTCCCATATAAACCGATCTCCCGATTTGAGCTCCTATAAGCCGCAATTTTTGTCCGATTTGGCTGAAATTTTGCATATAAAGTTCCGTTCCGACTTCTACTGTGTTCAATAACTGCCTATAACCTGATACAGGTCCTGAGATTTTGCTTCTAGTGTTTTGCTATGAGTGCCGAGTAAGGTCCAAATCGGTCTATCACCTGATATAGCTCCCTTATAAACCGATCTTCAAATTTGACTTTTTGAGTCCTGACTAGAAGCAATTGTTGTTCGATTTGGCTGACATTTTGCATGCGATGCGTTTTGTTATAACTTCCAACAACTGAGCAAAATATGGCTAAAATCAGTCTGTAACCTGATATAGCTCTCATGTAAAACGGTCTTTCAAACATCCTTGTTCGGTTTGTATAATCTTTAATTTTTGCTGGTTTGGCAGAAGTTTTGTATGTATAATTAAATTGTGTCCTATAAATTTATTTATTTTGCATAAATTTTTAGCAGAATCTTTGATGATGGGTTCCCAAGATTCGGCACAACCGAACTTGGCGCGCTTTTACTTATTGTTTCTTATACCCACCACTTATCCTATGGTATATTCGTTTAGTCATTCTGTTTGCGACACATCGAAAACTTTTCTGGCGGAGCTTAGCCCACCCTCAGAGGCCTACACTCATAGAAAAAAATTTGCTGAAAATAGCAAACACTATCTGCTGAATATTAGTGCTTAATTTTGCTGCTATTGTAGCAGTAGTTCTGCTATTAAAGCAGTAGTACTGCAGTTTCAGAGTAGCAGGCTTACTGCTGCAAAATCAAATGATTTTGTCATAAGAAAAAAAATTAAATTATATATATTCTAAACAAAAATTTTCATTAACATTTTTTTAAAAATGACAAAATTTCATATATATAAAATTCTACAAAGACCACATTTTGCTGAAGCCAGGGCCGCTTTAAAATTATTTTTCTAAAGGACACAATTGTAATAGAATTCTTAGTGGAAACAATATTTTCATGAACTTTTTCTTGTTTTCCTAAATTTTTATGAATTTTTCTGAAAGATAAAATTTCAGCGTATCATTCTCTAATGACAAAACTTCAGCAAGGATTGAACACCCTTCGAAATTATTTTTTAAGGACAACATATCTCTATAATTTTTTCTAAAGGCAACATTTTAATAAAATTTAAAAAAAAATTCATTTAATAAAAATATATTTTAAAGCAATTTTTTTAAGAAAAAAATTTAGCGACAAACTATCTAAAGACAACTTACCGAAATATTATTTTTTAAAGTTTAAATTTTATTAAAACTTAGCATTTTGCGACACTACATTTTGCATAAATATTTTTATAGTATTTTCATTATGCTTATATTTCCCAAATAATATTTTCCGAAAATTTTTTCTATTGACAAATTTCAAGAAATATTTTTAAAGACAAGAATTTAACCCATTATATCTGACCCTCGATTTTGTTGTCCGATTTTGATGAAATTTTATATATATTCGTAATTTAAGGAATATATATTGATGAAACAATTTGAATTTTAACAATTTTTGAAAAAAAAAAAAATTTTTGTATATTATATGACCATTATTATTATATGACCATTTAGCTAAGAAAGCTGAATTAATGATTTTGGCATAAAATCGTACCTGCTGTCAAAAGAAGTAGGATTATTGCCATATATTTATTTTTTAATTTAGAAACCATCAGATGCAAAAAGATGTTAAAAAGGATTCCAGAAATCTCACTCCTAAGAATTTTGAGAAATATTTTCGTTTAATTTTTGGGATATAAGAAGTTGTCGACTTTCGACAAGCTATTTTGCTCCAACATATGGTGGGAAAAATTGTTGTAACTGGGTTCGGTCATCCACTTTACGCCAATCCAAAATTCATTACGATACCTATTTCCTAACTCATGCTAAAATTTTTCTAAGGCAGCTCTATTCTTGGGTGTAATTTTCGTTGTTAATGGGTTAATGCAATCTTTTTAAAGACCGCAATGTCATTTTTTCAAACGATAAAATTTTTGTGATTGTGTTAAACGATAAATTATAAAAATTTTCTTTAAGCCAAAATCTTTATGGAATTTTCTTGCCAAAAAAAATTTTTGTAAAAATGGTTCCCAAAGACAAAAATTATGGAAACGTTTTTCTAAGACATAAATCCATATTAATTTTCTCTTAATTCTCGTTTGATTATTTGAATTTAAATTTTATCTGCAGAGAAAAAATATTTAAAAAATGTCTTTATATAAAAAATTTAGCTTAATAATCTGAAAAACTTTTCTAAGGAATAATAAGTAATATTTAATTATAAATTATTTATTTGAAGTACATTAGGATGACATGAAAATTTTAAGGAATCGAAAATACAACTTTAAAATCCCGAAAAGCTCATTTGCCGATACTTATACTGGTGAAAGATTGGGATAGGCCAATAAATAGTGTGTTGGCACTCAGTACAAAATTCAGCTCTGACTTTATAACCAAATATCACCGCCGATGGGTCAGTTCCTGCACCAATAGGCGACAACTGTTAAAAAAAATTGAATTATGTTTACCAAATTCACTGTAACAGAAGAATTTTGGGCAATTTTCGATTTTGAAAAAATGTGGCAACTATTATTCAAATATAGCTGCCATATAGAGCGATCTGCCAATTAAGGGTCTTAAGCTCATAAAAGCTGAATTTATTACCCGATTTCGATGGCATTTCACATTTGTATTGAGCCTTCCGTCATCTGACCAACCAGATGTTCCAGATTAGACTATATTTAGGATCTTAATTCCATAAAAGCGGGTTTGTTGCTCGATCTTGCTGACTGTGACTTGTTCAACCGTTCTCGGCACCTGAATTAAATATGATACAGACCAGCCCCCATTTGCTTATTACTATGGATATGGTAGTGGAGTTGTTACTATACAGGATGGCTAATTTATCCATGGTGGTGGTAATCAATTTATTCAATTATAATCTAAATAAATCATTCACATTCAGGTCAACATTAGTTCAAAAGTTCTTGAATTATTTCCAAATTTGTTTGTTTGTGAAACACTGTGCGTCGCTTGAGATTAAAACATTTTCTTTTTCACATAAAAAAACCAGTAAGAAAATGTAAAAGTCGGGTGGAGCCGACTATATAATACCCTCCACCACCAAGTGTACTTTTAATTTATAGAACTTATTTCCTAATCTAGTCAGACTTTAATTTTGCATAGTTATTGAAATATTAAATAGAACCTCATAAGATGTTCTTACGATAAGACAAAATTGAGAATTTCTACTTTAAGGCTGTAGAAATTCTCAATTTTGTCTTATCGTTATATCGGATGAAAGATATATATGGGAGCTATATCAAAATATGGACCGATTTTGACGTAATATTGCGCACGTATTGGGACGTCAAATAAAACGACTTATGGCTTGTGGCTTTTATAGGCTTAAAGTCTATTTCGGATGAAAAATATATATCTGGGAGCTATATCTAAATCCAAACTGATTTTTCTAAAATTTCGCACTCGTATATAGACTCTAAATAAAGTACCTCAAGAAAAAAATTTTTAAGATAGGGTCAAAATTGTGGCTGCTACACCCATAAAATTCCATATGGGTGCTATATCTAAATCTGGGTCGATTTTTATGAAATTTTGCCAAATTTTGTAAAGATCGGACCAAAGTTGTGGCTGCTGCAGCCATAAAATTCCATATCAGATTAAAAATATATATGAGAAGTATATAAGGACGTCAAATAAAACACCTCAAGCAAATTTTTCTAAAGACCGGACCAAAATTGTGGCTGCTACAGCCTACAATTGGATGAAAGAGAAATATGGGATATATTGTATATCAAAATCAATAGCTTTCGTTTTAGAACCAAAAAAGACAGTTCTGCAAAATTTCATGACAATCGGACAATACCTTGATCACAAGAATACTTGGACAGACAGACGGGCATAGCTAAGTCGAATCAAGAAGTGATTACTTATTAATGGGTGTAGCTCCTCTTCATCTAAGCGTTGTAAACAAATGCACATAGCTTAATATCCTATACCACAGTAGTGGTTTAGGGTATAAAAATAAAGTAAGAAAGGCTCACTAGTTCTCACAGTGAACTAACCAGATCGCCCCAAAACTCTAAAACATTCACATTCGCTAAATCGGACAAGCAGGCAAATAATTAGAGTTTAGAGAGATATAAATCAAAAGTGGATCTCATTTTACTTGCCATTGCGGGATATGCTCACAGAAGATGTTGGTGTATAGTTTGTTGTTCTTTGACATCACGATTATGTTAAATTGAAAAGTTATAGTTCATATCATAACACGACTTTAGTGCCAAATAAAAGCAAGTAAAAACGAGTTAAGTTCAGCCGTGCGAACTTTGGATACCCACCACCATGGATATATTCATCATTCTATTTTATAATAACTCAACTACCATGGCCATAGTTGTATGCAACTATGGGACGCAGACGCATCATATTTGATTCAGGTGCTGAGAACTCTTGTACAAGTCACAGTTTCCGCGTACTCGGGCAATAAAACCGTTTTTTATGTGACAAAAACCTATAATTGGAAGACCAGTCTTTAAGGCAGCTGTATCTGTTCGGTCGTAGGGAAGCTTAAAGCACCTCAATGTTTAAAATTTCAGTAAAATCGGAAAATACATACACCGTTTATGGGATTAAAACCCCAAATTGGCAGATCGGTCAATATAACAGCTTATCTTAATAAAGTCCGATCTGGACCATATTGGAGTTATATGAGGGGAGTTAAACTCACTGCTTAAAATTACAGCGAAGTCGGATAAAAAATGCGCCTTTTACGTGCTTTAGACCCTTTGTCGGCAGTGCACTCTATATGGTAGCTACATTGAAATATGTTTTGATGAGGACCATTTCCGTTTCAAACACCAGGAGTGCCAGTCCAGCTCACTGTTCTAAATTTCAGTGATATTGAGTATAAATGAAAGCAAAAAGCCCATAAAGGCAGATCGGTCTATAGGACAGCTATATCAAAAAATGTTCTAATCTGTCTGAAATTCTGCTCGGATGACAAAAGGCTTAGTAAAACTTTTTAATTTAGCGAAATCGGAAAATAGCTGCGGCTTTTATCGGTTTGAGACAATAAATCGGTCTATATGGCAGCTATATGCGTATGAACAAAATACAATTTTGTGCCAAATTTCAGCTTAATATATAAATTTTTGAAGCCTGTAACGTGATTACATTGGACCGACACACAAACGGACAGACACACGGATATTAATAGATCATCTCAAATTAGTATGAAGACGCATGGATATCGTTGGATCGTTTTCGACTTGTATGACCGAACTGGATATTTCGATGTTTTGAAAACGGAATGACTAAATGAATACACCCCTATCCCATTGTGGTGGGTATAATAAACGGAAACACAAAGCACATAAGATTACTCTTTACACGAATATGGGCTCTATGTTTACCATTGCACTGTGGTCGCACTTGTATGGGAAGAGCGGTCGAAAGTACTTCCAGTGCAGTTATCAAATTGATTGGTTCGGGTATCAAAAAAAATTGTGTAGGAAACCCAATTTTCAAAATTGATCCACGTGTAGGTATAGCTCCACATAAAAGTACTGCCCAATTTAAAATATTTTGTTGGCTTTGTCTAAATTTTGTAAAAGACTAGCCAAACCGGGCCACTCCACTGTGCCTTATTTCAATCTCTGGTGGGTGGTCACCCAGCCACTTGGGGATGAAATTATATAAAAGATTCGTGCTCTACTCTCCAATACCTTTACCATATTACCATGGTAGGTAAAAATGGGGGGTGGGGCGACCACCCAACTCTTGACCGCAAAAGTTGATATCAGTAAGTTGATACCGATTTCCACTCTCAAATACTTTTCGTTTGCATACCATGTTATACTGATTGGTGTGTATTTCCGCAATTTCGATACTACACTTTTGATTTTAGGTTACTAACAAAGTATAAACAAAATGTCGCTTGAATTGACCCTCCCATCTTCGGAATCTGTCGTTTATGAAAAATAGGGTAGGGGGAGTGTCCTACCGCCATTAAAATACCTAAAAATTAAGTACCGTATTTTCACCACGTGTTCAATCTGTGAGAATTTCAAGAAAATTGGTGCGTTTTTTCGTATTTACGAAGCACACATAAAAACACCGTGATGAGTATGGTCCAAATCCGTCCTCCTATTTTACTTCTGGAGATCCTTTGCGCTTAAATCCGGTTTGACTGAAATTTGGCATGAAAAGTATGCATATGCTTTCCAACAATCACAAGAAATAACTCCCTACAAGTTTCAAAATACTCCGATTTGATTTCTTCAAAATAGTTCATGTGTTTACCTTGTTCAGCAAAAACGCCCTTGTTCCAGCAATAACGCATGGAGGTGTCTCTAGTATTCTGGTCATTACGTCAAAGGTTCCAAAAAGTTGTTGCTGGTCTTAGAAATCTACACGTAAAAATTAACATGTGGATTTCTAAGACTACCACCGACATTGAAATAACATTTCGTTAAGACAAAACCAAAACTTTACATGAAGTTCAAATATACTACCAACATACGTGCCTTGTACGATCGGCCAAAAACCTGATGTACTCGGTTGGTCGATTCTTTCCCAATTTGGAAATTTTGCACAAATTGCAAATAATTCAACAAGCGGTAAATATGTTCAATACATCCATATTACTTTTGATCATCGTTCTTCTATTGCGAACGCTATATGAAAGTAAATTAGCACTAAACCAAAGGAAATTATGTTTCCGTTTAATAAAAGGAGTCAGGTCCCTTCGGGAGATAGGGTCCTATTTACCTTTCTGTAAGGCGCTTTATTAGCCGAGTTGGTAGCGTGCACGGATTGCCAGTGCGCGGTCGTGGGTTCGAATCCACCAGAGGCCTTGGTCTGTCGAGACTATTGTATGCCAATGGACAAAACATTGTTTAAGTGATTTTGCGAAAGACTGTCACTCTTACCTAACCTAAGCTAACCCACTTTGTTGTTGTTTCACAAAGGACAAAAATGCATCTCTTGGCGTACATATTCACACTACTGCGATTGTCATACACCACTCGTATCGAGCACTTGTTTTTTCCAAAATAAAAATGCAGCGCTGAAATAAGTAGGCAATCAGCTCGAATGGAATGGGATGGAATAAAATTTAATGCACATGAAATGTCAACGAGTAGGTTAGTTTAGTTATTCGAAATGTTTTATGTCGCTCCAACGAATGAATGCCATGATGGAGTGATACTGTTGAATGTATGGGCCACCTTTGTTGATGTCTGGTGGCTGACGCTGCCTCTCCCTCTCCTTATCCCCGTTGTCTTCGCCTCGAGACATGTCAACCGTGGACCGCCTCTTAAAATGTAATGTTGAATGTTGTGTCATTTAGTTGTCACTTAACACATGATTGAATTTAAATATGCGTTTCATTTGGAACGTTACGATGAAGCAGCATAATGAAAGAAATATGCTTAGTCGCCTCGTCTATAGCTACTCAAAAATACACTTATACACATTAAATATCATAGGAACATACCTACACAAAAACACATGCAAATACTGACATGACATAAACATTTTAGTTTATTTCAGTGATGTTCACATCCCATGTTCGAATGTGTGGATGGATGATAAATGTTTGGATCTGCATTATGACGATGTTGACACTAATGTTTTTACTGTTCATCAGCAGTGCGAACATTGCATGCGAAGGCGTCGTGAAGTAACGAGGGAAGTGTGACCATGTTTTGTATACCCATCACCAAAGGATAGGGGTGCATTTGTTTGTAATACCCAGAAGGAAGAGAGATAGACCCATCGACTCGAAATCATTTTCCTATTCGATTTAACTATGTCCATCTGTCTGTCGCTTCATGTTAATTTGTGTACAAAGTACAGGTCGTAATTTTCATACGATCGGCCTTGAGACGAAGCCTATTGAAATTAGAAAAAAATCCGTTCAGATTTTGATATAGCTTTCCATATATATGTTCGTCCAATTTGGACTTTGGACTCATATTGCAATAATGTAGTCATTTATAAACCGATTGCATCGAAATTTGGCAGAATTTGTGAATTATATAGAAATCGATTCAGATTTAGATACAGCTGTCATATATATATGTAGTGGGTCTATATATTTATCGCCCGATTTTCATTACGAGCATATTTGTTGACCAATCTTCCCAAAATTGGGTATTTGGCAATTTCTAAGAAGCTTGGTCGAAATCGGTTCAGATTTGGATATATGTAGCTCCCATATATAAGTTAGTCAGATTTTGGGTAATTTGCAATTATGTAGTAATTTTTCAACCGTTGTTGATACAGTTTAAACATATTTACTCGAAATTTGATACGGATTATTTAAAAACTCATCGGAAAACATTCGCCGAGATTCATCATAATTGCTTCAGAATTAGATATCGCTCTCAACTTGAATTTATAGGGTAGGTGTAGGGTATTATAGAGTCGGACCACCCGACTTTTGCCTTTCCTTCTGGTTTAGTTTATATTGGATTGCCCAAAAAGTAATTGCGGATTTTTCATATAGTCGGCGTTGACAAATTTTTTCGCAGCTTGTGACTCTGTATTTGCGTTCTTTCTTCTGTCAGTTATCAGCTTTTACTTTTAGCTTGCTTTAGAAAAAAAGTGTAAAAAAGTATATTTTATTGAAGTTCATTCTAAGTTGTATTAAAAATGCATTTACTTTCTTTTAAAAAATCCGCAATTACTTTTTGGACAACCCAATAGTTCGTTGGTGGAGCTGGAAAAATATCGATGTTACTACCAATATTATCGATATTTAATATTTTGTCTGAATATTGATTGATATTCTTCCTATCCATATTATCGGATAAGTTCAATTATTTGGAAAATTAAACAAAGCTAAGCGATCCAACATTGAATGTATCCTTCAAGATACATGTAAAGAAAAAGTCGATTATTTAAAGTTGACATTTCACATTTTTTAAACTGTGAAGTCCACCTTAGTTTTTCGACTTAATTACAAAAAAAGTCGATTAATCGATAAGTCGAAAGTCTAGTTTAAGATTCCTGTATCATGTTATGATTTAATACCCTTCACCACCACTGTGATGCTGTGGTGGTAACTTACTGCATTTGTTTGTGACACCTTGACTGTCTGTTTGTCCATGTTGATTTGTGCACAAAGTACAGGTCGGAAATTCCCTCCGATCGTCTTTTTGGCCTAGAGATGAAGTCTGTTGAAATAGGAAGAAATCGGTTCAGATTAGGATAAAGCTCCCATATATATGTTCGCCCGATTCACACTAACAATGCAATAATATCGGCATTTTTTAACGGATTCTCATGAAAATAAATTTTTCTTTTGTTTCTCGATACTACTGTTGAATCGGTTCAGATTAAAATACAACTCTCATATATAAATATAACGGGATTTTCGCTTCCAGAGCTACTGCAAGCGCATTTATTTACAAATTTTCTTACCTAAGAATGCCTTCCTCTACAACTACCACAATATCTAAGGAGTTTGGTCGGAAACGGTTTAAATTAAATGTAGCTGACATATATAAAATTTTGAGTAATAAAGCAATAATTTGGTCAATTGTTAACCGAATGCCATGAAAATTGCCACATATTTTGTTTAATTGTGTCAAAATCAGTTCAATTTATATTTCACTTCCATATTCATCGTATTATTTTCTCTTTTGAATACAATTGCTCGAAATTTTATCAAAAGTCCAAAGTCCATCAAAATTAGTTAAGAATTAGATACAGATCCCAATTTGCGCTTTAGGGTATGTGTATTATGCAGTCAGCACCTCCCGAATTTTGCCTTTCCTTACACTTTATTGATAAAGATTTAGCATCTGTTGAACTATTTATTAAGCTGAAAGTTTGCAAAGATCATTTTTTTACCATAGACAAGTTAAGTTGAAAGTTCTTACTACATCATGATATAGCACATATAGACCGGTATCTCAATGTTCCGATCCGAATTTTGATTCGATGATAATGGCCCTCCTTTTTTAAGACCAAGTTCTATGGTCCGATTTGGACCAAACTCGGCACGGACGCCAAGTGGTCTAAAAAATAAAATTCACTGTTCAATTTGTTAAAACAGAATATTGGCAATATGGCAGCTATATCAAAATAAATACCGATATGCACCATGCCAAATTTCAGCGAAATCTGATATAAATGCTCTTGTTATGGGCTCAAGGCCTTAAATCTGGCAATCGCTATGGCAGTTTTATCCAAATATAGCCCGATGGAGTCTATATTGAACACGGATGGCGAAGGCATAACACAACTCACTATGCCGAATTGTAGCGAAATCGGGTAATAAACACTGCTTTTATGGGCCTAAGGACAACAATCGGGAGATCGGTATATATGCCAGCTATATCCAAATAAAAACCAATCGTAACCACATAGGGAACGGATGTTGAAAAGCCTTATATAGGTCACTGTGTCAAATGTCAGCGAAATCGCATAATAAATTCGCCTGTTATGAGCCCAATACCTTAAATCGGGGCGGCATCGGTCTATGTGGTAGCTATACCTAAATATAGTTCGACCTTGACCATACCCTGAATGAATGTCAAGAAACCTAACGCCACACATTGTGCCAAATTTCAGCGAAATCGAATAATAAATGTGGCTTAAATGTGAATAAAACCTCAAAATCGGCAGATCGGTATATGTGGGGGCTATATTTATATATAGTCCGATGTAGCCCATCTTGAAACTTGACCTGCTCATTTAGACACAAATAAAATCTGTGCAACATTTCAGCTAATTATCTCCATTTTTAAAGACTGTGGCGTGATTTCAACAGGCAGGCGAACGGAGATGGCTAGATCGTCTTAGATTTTTGTGACGATCAATAATATATATACTAATCAGGATCATAAATGGATATTTCGATGTGTTGCAAACGGAATGGCAAAATGAGCAAACCCCCATTCTTCGGTGGTGTCCGCAAAAGCCGGGCAAAGACATGGGAAATGCTCTAACGTCTCATCATCTTTCACACATGCCGCACACATTCCATTCCTCGCCGCACCGATTTTGCATAAGTGAGCTCGTAGCCCTATATGTACCGTTATGATACTGAACATTTTACTGACTTCCTTTCATTAAAAGCCTCGTCTTCTCACGATCCGGATCTCTCCACAAAATATGCTTTGTCATAGTGGCCGTTTCGCCTTTCACAGTGTACAGGCTCGTTCGTCGACCACGCCTCTAACTCGTCAACCCGAAAGGCTTCGGGTTAATCAAGTTTATTGACGGCAGTCCTCTGGCCTTCACGGCCAAATCGTCTGCTCTTTGATTCCCCCTTACTCCGCTATGGCCCGACACCCAAACGATGCGGATCGTCCATCCTCAGAGAAGGCGTTAATCTCCTTCTTACACAGCAAGACTGTTCTTGACCTTACCGTCCTGGTTGTTACTGCCCTAATGGCCAGTTTACTGTTCATGTAGATGTTCAAACTCGATGTCTTCGCGTTAACGCCACACCGCCTCACGCATTCCGAAAACACTCGTATCTTCGCTAGCAGAACCGTCTTATGGTCAGGCAGTCGAAGACAGATCTCAGTCCCTGGTTCTTTATGTAGACCACCAGGCCCACTCTCTCCTTTAGCTTCGATTCATCTGTGTAGCATGATCTCCATGGATACCAGAGTCCTGTCAATCCAAGACTGTGTCCCATTGGGAACTCTTTCATTTCTTCCAGGTGTCCTACATATCGATGGTATGACCTGCTCCTATCCTCTAACCCTTCTCCCATCGCCTTAAGTCTTAGAGCCGCAGTGGCTGTCTTACATTTAATTTGTATGTCTATGCGTCGGATATCTAGAAAAGAATCCAATGCTAGTGGCCGTGGTTCTCATGGACTTCAACCTAAGTCAACAGTTGTTGAAGAGCCTTTACTAATCCCTGCCTATAGTATTGGGATTCCCGACTGTTATGAGCCCAATACCTTAAATCGGGGCGGCATCGGTCTATGTGGCAGCTATACCTAAATATAGTTCGACCTTGACCATACCCTGAATGAATGTCAAGAAACCTAACGCCACACATTGTGCCAAATTTCAGCGAAATCGAATAATAAATGTGGCTTAAATGTGAATAAAACCTCAAAATCGGCAGATCGGTATATGTGGGGGCTATATTTATATATAGTCCGATATAGCCCATCTTGAAACTTGATCTGCTCATTTAGACACAAATAAAATCTGTGCAACATTTCAGCTAATTATCTCCATTTTTAAAGACTGTGGCGTGATTTCAACAGGCAGGCGAACGGAGATGGCTAGATCGTCTTAGATTTTTGTGACGATCAATAATATATATACTAATCAGGATTATAAATGGATATTTCGATGTGTTGCAAACGGAATGGCAAAATGAGCAAACCCCCATTCTTCGGTGGTGTCCGCAAAAGCCGGGCAAAGACATGGGAAATGCTCTAAAGTCTCATCATCTTTCACACATGCCGCACACATTCCATTCCTCGCCGCACCGATTTTGCATAAGTGAGCTCGTAGCCCTATATGTACCGTTATGATACTGAACATTTTACTGACTTCCTTTCATTAAAAGCCTCGTCTTCTCACGATCCGGATCTCTCCACAAAATATGCTTTGTCATAGTGGCCGTTTCGCCTTTCACAGTGTACAGGCTCGTTCGTCGACCACGCCTCTAACTCGTCAACCCGAAAGGCTTCGGGTTAATCAAGTTTATTGACGGCAGTCCTCTGGCCTTCACGGCCAAATCGTCTGCTCTTTGATTCCCCCTTACTCCGCTATGGCCCGACACCCAAACGATGCGGATCGTCCATCCTCAGAGAAGGCGTTAATCTCCTTCTTACACAGCAAGACTGTTCTTGACCTTACCGTCCTGGTTGTTACTGCCCTAATGGCCAGTTTACTGTTCATGTAGATGTTCAAACTCGATGTCTTCGCGTTAACGCCACACCGCCTCACGCATTCCGAAAACACTCGTATCTTCGCTAGCAGAACCGTCTTATGGTCAGGCAGTCGAAGACAGATCTCAGTCCCTGGTTCTTTATGTAGACCACCAGGCCCACTCTCTCCTTTAGCTTCGATTCATCTGTGTAGCATGATCTCCATGGATACCAGAGTCCTGTCAATCCAAGACTGTGTCCCATTGGGAACTCTTTCATTTCTTCCAGGTGTCCTACATATCGATGGTATGACCTGCTCCTATCCTCTAACCCTTCTCCCATCGCCTTAAGTCTTAGAGCCGCAGTGGCTGTCTTACACTTAATTTGTATGTCTATGCGTCGGATATCTAGAAAAGAATCCAATGCTAGTGGCCGTGGTTCTCATGGACTTCAACCTAAGTCAACAGTTGTTGAAGAGCCTTTACTAATCCCTGCCTATAGTATTGGGATTCCCGACTTTCTTCTTTGGGTACCAGGCAAGCCTGGATGCAACTGATAATTTACTTGTTTCGGCAAGCGATTCCATATTTGGGTCAAGATTTACTAGCGAGAAACTAATGTTTACAGCTTATAATACTACCCTCGTTTGACTTTTCAAGGAACCACAACCTAATGTTATGTGCATGAATGACGAACGCCGACAATATCATTTAGTGTTTGTTCTGTTTAAAGCTGATATGTTTTGGATTTATTTTTTGAGCAAAAATTGACAACGCCAACACTGCTGCTGCTTCTCTAACCGTGGCCGATGACGACGTGTTATGTCGCAATAAGACGACTGACTGACGTTCCACTTGTATTTCGAATGGTTTAGTGAAAAAAATCATTTATTCAGACTTTCTTGTATAACATTTGGTATCCATCATCAGTTTGTTGACTTACTAAGGAGATCACTTTTCTTTCGACAAGAGCAACAATGTTTGGCGTTGGTGGTGATGATGATGTTGTCAATGTTGGGAGGAGCTTATGCTTGTATTTTATAATTTATAACAAAGTTGTTAATTAGCTGAGACATCAGCTGTTATAAGGTTATTTATGATAGTGTTAAATAAAAGACCATGCAATGCTGTTGAAGAATTTAATCATGTCATTCTCAGGTTATAGTTTTTCTAAGCTAAGTCAAGCTTCAACGAAAAAATGAGAAAAGTGAATTTTGGAATATATGACAGTTTATCTTAAATGAAATGTGAAATGTAAAGCTTGATACAATTAAAAAAAAAAAATATAATTATGTAGAAAGGTTATTCGATTAAATTTGAGAGACAGTATCCATGTTCTGAAGCTTGATACAATAAAAAAAAAAATAACAATGTAGAAATGTTATTCGATTAAATTTGAGAGACAGTGTTCTGAAAGAATACGTTTATTTTTTGAATATATCTACGTTGCTGATAGCTTATAATTTGTATGGCGGAGTATTCCAAAGACGTATTGTACCGACGAAGAATTGCCATTCCAAGGCATTTCTGTCTCAAGGGTATAATTCTTCTTCCTCTTAGATCTAGTAAATCCCTTATTCTTATGAATAACCAGACGCTTCAATTTTTGAGGATTCAGAAGTTAACACATTGAAAATCTTTATTAAGTCTACGGATGCTGCTATCATCGTCCTTCTCTGAGCTGCTTAGGTAAATTTGCACATCATCAGCTACATGTGTACCCGACTAGAGACCAATTGTCGAGGAAGATCATTCGCATATATAGAGAAAAGTAGTTGGCCTATGACAGATCACTGTAATCCCTTAGGTACTAACAATGCAATAAACCGATTGGGAACAGTTAGCCAAATAAGACTCTATAAGCCTGGTCGATTTGTCAGTAAAATTGAAAAACCGGCGAAGTTTCAAACACAAACTCAAGTGATCTATGATCGAAAGCTTTGGAATGGTCGAGTTGGATAACAAAACAAACCTTGTTGTCATCGATTTCAATCCGAATTAGATTTAGGAACGGGAACAATTCTAGCATATTTCCAAGAAGTGGATATATAAAAGAAGTCAAGATAGTGTTAACAAGTAAAAGCGTGCTAAGTTCGGCCGGGCCGAATCTTATATACCCTCCACCATGAATCGCTTTTGTCGAGTTCTTTTCCCGGCATCTCTTCTTAGACAAGAAAGGATATAAGAAAAGATTTGCTCTGCTATTAGAGCGATATCAAGATATTATCTGGTTTGGACCACAATTAAATTATATATTGGAGACCTGTGTAAAATGTCGGCCAATTGGATTAAGAATTGCGCCCTTTGGGGGTTGAAGAAGTAAAATAAAGAGACTGATTTATATGGGAGCTGTATCGGGCTATAGCTATACCGATTTAGACCATAATAAACACGTATGTTGACGGTCATGAGAGGATCCGTCATACAAAATTTCAGGCAAATCGGATAATAATTGCGACCTCTGGAGGCTCAAGAAGTCAATATCCCAGATCGGTTTATATGGCAGCTATATCAGGGTATGAACCGATTTGAACCTTATTTGACACAGTTGTTGAAAGTAAGAATAAAACAAGTAAAAGCGTGCTAAGTTCGGCCGGGCCGAATCTTATATACCATCCACCATGGATCGCATTTGTCGAGTTCTTTTCCCGGCAACTCTTCTTAGGTAAAAAAGGGTATAAGAAAAGATTTCCTCTGCTGTTAGAGCGATATCAAGATATGGTCCGGTTTGGACCACAATTAAATTACATGTTGGAGAACTGTGTAAAATGTCAGCCAATTCGAATAAGAATTGCACCGTTTGGGAGCTCAAGAAAACAGAGAGATCGATTTATATGGGAGCTGTATCGGGCTATAGACCGATACAGATCATAATAAACACGTATGTTGATGGTCATGAGAGGATCCGTCGTACAAAATTTCAGGCAAATCGGATCATAATTGCGACCTCTAGAGGCTCAAGGAATCAAGATCCCAGATCGGTTTATATTGCAGCTATATCAGGTTATGAACCGATTTGAACCTTATCTGACACAATTGTTGAAAGTAAGAATAAAATACTTCATGAAAAATTTCTGCCAAATCGGATAGGAATTGCGCCCTCTAGAAGCTCAAGAAGTCAAGTCCCCAGATCGGTTTATATGACAGTTATATCAGGTTATAAACCGATTTGAACCACACTTGGCGCAGTTGTTGGATATCATAACAAAACACTTTGTGCAAAAATGCATTCAAATCGGATAAGAATTGCGCCCTCTAGAGGTTCAAGAAGTCAAGACCCAAGATCGGTTTATATGACAGCTGTATCAGGTTATGAACCGATTTGATCCACACTTGGCACAGTTATTGGATATCATAACAAAACACGTCGTGCAAAATTTCATTCCAATCGGATAAGAATTGCGCACTCCAGAGGCTCAAGAAGTCAAGACCCAAGACCGGTTTATATGGCAGCTATATCAGGTTATGGACCGATTTGAACCATACTTGGTACAGTTGTTGGATATCATAACAAAACACGTTGTGCAAAATTTCATTCCAATCCGTTAAGAATTGCGCACTCTAGAGGCTCAAGAAGTCAAGACCCAAGATCGGTTTATATGGCAGCTATATCAAAACATGGACCGATATGGCCCATTCACAATACTAACCTACCTACACTTATAAGAAGTATTTGTGCAAAATTTCAAGCGGCTAGCTTTACTCCTTCGGAAGTTAGCGTGCTTTCGACAGACAGACGGACGGACGGACGGACGAACAGACGGACGGACATGGCTAGATCGACATAAAATATCGCGACGATCAAGAATATATATACTTTATGGGTTTCAGACGAATATTTCGAGTAGTTACACACAGAATGACGAAATTAGTATACCCCCCATCCTATGGTGGAGGGTATTAAAAAAAATTAAAAGCGTGCTATGTTCCGCCGGGCCGTAACTTGGAAACCCACCACATGGATTCTGCTAAATGTTTACACAAAGGATTTGGATTGTTCGTGACATGATTGTTGGAAGTCGTAACAGAACAATACGTACAAAATTGCAGTCCCATCGATAGAAATTGAGGCTTCCAGGGTTAGATGTCAACTCAGGAGATCGGTTTATTTGGGAACTACATCAGGTTGTTTACAGATTCAGACCATACTTGGTGCGATTGTTGGAAGTCATTACGCAACACTATGTGTAAAATTTCTGCCCAATCGGTTAATAATTGCAGATTTTAGGAGCTCAAGAAGTCAAGTCGAAGGACTACTTTATAAAGGAGCTATATCCAAATCTGAATCGATATGGCCTATATGGAATCCTCAACGTCTTACATCCCTTAGAAGTATCTGTGCAAAATTTCGTGCAACTAGCTCTTCGTGTTCGACCGCTATCGCGATTTCTATAGATGCAGGGACACAAGTAGAGACGGACGGATATGGAAAAATCGACTTAGAATGACAAGATGATCAAGAATATATATACTATATGGGGTCGCAGATCAATATTTCGTGGTTTTACAAACGGAATGATTATTTTTAATGACCTATGGTTGTGGGTATAAAACATGTAATCCCTTAAAGTGTGGGACAGTCTAATGTATATATATTCTTAGTCGTATAAAAAAATCTAAGACGATCCAGCCATGTCTGTCCGTCTGTCTTCTGATATCACGGCACAGTCTTTAAACATTAAAATATTGAGCTGAAACTTTGCATATAGATACTTTGTGTCTATGGGGAGGTTAAGATCGAAGATAGCTATATCGGACTATAACTTGATAGTGGGTTCCTAAAAGTTGTATTTATTACTTGAAATTCGGCACAATGATTTGTGTTATGATCTGCGATATCTGTGGCGAATTTGGTCTTAATCGGTCTTTGTCTTAATATAGCAGCATGAACGTCGTTCTCCCGATGCAAGGTCCCAGGCCCATAAAAACCGCATTTATTGCCCAAATTTGCTAAAACTCAATACAGTAAGCTCTGTTGGGCCTTTATGCCGGACAGTTTTTGGGTATAGATACCATTAAGACCGATCTCCCTATTGATGGTCTTTCACCCATAAATAGACTATATTTTACGCAAATTTGCTGATATTAAGTTTTGCTGCGACCCTTACTCATCCTACCGCAATATGACGTATATCGGATTACATTAGATATAGCTATCATATCAGGCTTATGTCAAGCTCTTTTCATATGGGCATTGTAAAATATATTTTGCGCCCTTATTTCAAAACATCACTTAATATTAATGTTGGCCAACAACACACTTCCATGAAATATAAGTTATTCATTATTTTATCTAAGCCTTGGCGTGCGAACACCTTGTAATTAGTTTTCAACTTTAACGACTATTTGAGCTTATGTAAATCGGTGTTCATTGATTGGCTTCTTGTTTGGGAGTTTGTGCTACTGCATGCATCAGCCGTCAACCAGCCAACCATTCAGATCAGCCTCATAAATTTAGTTCATAAATTAAACCATCTCTATCATAACAGCTCTTATGCCGAAATTTTTTGTCTTTTTCAAATACCATATCGTAAACACATGCCTTCCCAAAGCCATTTGGGAGAAATAAAACAACAATTGGGCGAACCCACCAAAAATACATAAATTTTCATTTTATATCTTTTGTGATTTTTTCCATGGCTTTTGTTTCATACCACTCGAACTTGGTTGTTATTTATTTTTTCGGCTAGATTCACCAAGGAGATTGTAAAAGTAAATTGGTCGAAATTATAAATGTATTTATGACTTAAGTGGCTATAAATTATTTTCAGTTGTATTTCTTTTTCCTTGGCCGCTCTTGTTTAGCATTCATAATAATAGTGCTATTGTTTAATATTTTTGTAAAGAATTTATGTTCGTTATTGTGTTTCAAATGGGGTGAGATTTATAAAATTGGAAAGTGTTTTTTTTTGGATTTTCATAAAACGACCACATTGAAATTTATGACTTAAAAAAATGCAAACTTGTAAATAATAACCAGGCGAATATATTAAATTACAGCTGTTGTTACATATGTAAAGTCAGATGCGCTGTATTAATCAATTATTACCTTAATTGGCTATGACACAACATATGTCCCATTAGCCGAACTTAGAATAGTGTTCCAAGCGCCCCGATCTTCTGCGCTTCTTCTAAAATCGTTGACACCAAGTTTTGAGATATCCTTCACCACTTGATCTTTTCATCGGAACTTGGCCGTCTCTGTTTGCTGGTACACGCAAATTGCCTTCAAAGGTCTTCCTAGAAGTAGACGAATCAGAAGACGAAGGAAGCTAGCACAACAGTGGTGGATGTTTTGAATCCTGACTATGGTCCGGTTTCTACAGGTAAATCTCCACCATTTTAAGGCCGCTTCTGCCGCACTAAAGGTCCTCCTGATGCTAGGGGGATTTGACGTAATTCTTATCCAGGAACCATGGGTGTGTGGAGGAATGGTTCGTGGACTAAGAATTCCGGGATTTAAACTACTCAAGGCTACGGGGAATGGTAGACACAGAGCCTGTATTCTTGCAAAGAGTAGTCTAAATGATTTTCTACTTTCGTCGCTAAGCACTGAAGATTTAGTAGTAGCCAGCCTTGACATAAACAAGTCTCATTACTGGCTGGCTTCCCTATATATGACACACGATTCAGAGATGCCGCCTTCAAACCTTAAGTTGCTGGTTGAAGCCGCTTCTGTAGGGAAGAAGAGTGATGAAGTGATGCTAATGCACATCATCATCATGAGTTGCTTATCGAATATATTAAAAGTTGCAATCTGGCGATTTATTATCAGGAACATGCAGGACGTACTAGATTTTACCTTTGTATCGGAAGATATAAGTGGAAGAATATGTGATTGGGATGTGTTGGATGTTCCCAGCTTCTCTGATCATGGTTATATTAGTTTCGGCCTTGCAGTAGTGGTCCCTCGGCTAAACAGAAGAAAGGCGGATTGGGATAAATTCCGGCATAAATTCTGCACGACTAATCCTTCTAGACCAGAAAAGGAAGTGGAAACTACGAAAAATATAGACATATTAATCAAGCTGATCACGAAGGCCCTGAATGATTCGCTTGTGTTAGCATGCCCAGTGCCAAGGGGCAAACAGCGACCGCAATTGTGGACCCCAGAGCTGGTTGGTCAAAGGAAGGTATGCAGAAAACTCCTTAACAGAACCAAAGCCACAAGATTGGGACATCTATAAGGCTCAGCTATGAAAACATAAGGACGAGCTGAGAAAGACTGAGCACAAATCGTGGGTAGAATTCTGAGGGATACATCTGAGGTCTCTAGGCTAAGAAAGATTCTGTCTTCGTGACCTATTACAATGGGGTATATTCAGAAGTCAGAGAATGTATGGACAATGTCTAGTGAGAAAGCACTAGATCTACTCGTTGATACACATTTCCCGGGAAATTCTCCAACAGAATGCATTCATCGGAAGTTATTGGGGAAATTGTGTCCGAGCCGAAAATCCTTTGGGCGATAAGAAGTTTCGACTCCTTTAATTCGCCAGGAACTGATTATGTATCAACGTTGAATTACAAGCTGCGTTTGATAGACTGGTTCCCCGGCTTAGGGGATATACTCTTCTTGTATCAGAATGTCATACATACTTATGGGATGGAGGGACACAAATGTCATTTTCATTCCGAAAGCAGGAAAACCTTACCACACAAAGGCGAAAGATTTTTTGTCCAATTAGTCTCTCTTCCTTTAGGCTTAAGGCTCTTGAGAGGTTGATAGAAACATATTTTAGGGCTGAGATCCGTGGAGATCGCCTGTCGCGTCAGCAGTATGCATATATTGAAGGCAAATCCACTGAAACGGCCATTCATGACATAGTCGGCTACATAGCGGGTTCTCTCGCTGTTAAGGAATGGTAATGTTTCTTGACGTTGAAGGTGCTTTCAATAATGTAAAACCGACATCAATTATGAAGGAGTTGGAGTTTACAGGCATCAATTCTACCGTAAGAAACTTTATTAATAACTTACATACTAAAAGATGCATTACAGCAAGCTTGCGATTTGTGGAACTTAAAAGATGGGTCAGCTGAGGAACACCTCAACGAGGTGTACTGTCTCCTGTATTTTGGGATATAGCCATTTCTTATATATTATTGTCTCTGGAAGAAAAAGGTGTTATAGTGGTCACGTATGCTGATGACGTGGCAATTGCGGTTATTGGAAAGTTTCCCAGCACTCTAAGAGATATACTTCAGAAAGCTCTGCGTGCAACAGCAATGTGAGCTACCGTATCTCGTCTGGGTATAAATCCGTACAAGAAAGAAGTAGTTCTTGACTATAGTGGAACCTATCTCCTGGGGTGGAGACCATGTTCCATTTACAGAAAGCGCAAATACATGGGTGTTTGCCTGGACCAACAGTTTGGAAAGGGCAAGAAAGGTAACTCTAACCCTATACTCCTGCAAGAGAGCCGTAGACAAAAGGTGGGGGCTTAGACCGCATGTCATGCATTGGGAATATAATGCAGTTGTCAGACCTATAATGCTGTATGGTATTGTGGTCTGGGGGAAGGCGTTTCAAAAGTACACCTACTGCTCAATACTTAACCGGATCCAAAGATGGCTTGTTTCTGCATACCAACCGCACTTAGGGCGACACCATCTGATGCAATGAATTTAATGCTACATACTATGCCTCAGGATATTGTGGCTATGCAAATTGCAGCGACCACTGCCGTGAGGTTAAGAGCACAATATCCGATGTTCCAGGCAGTATTGATTAAACCCTACCTGAGCCGCTTTTTGATTGTGGGCTTTGGGGTGTTTTCTAAGGATCTAGAACTGGTCATATCGAAAAGGTTACCCGACCACTGCAGTGTGTATCAAGCGAAGGTCCATGCAATTAAGGAAGTGGTAAGATATAATATCGTCTCAGACAGCCAGGCAGCCATTAAATCTCTGGTAAACGTATTTATGAACACAAAAACCGCCCTCGAATGTTGCACACCTCTCAACGAGATGGCTGAACAGTTCAAATGTTCTGGGTGCGGGCCACAAAGATATCCCAAGGAATTGTAAAGCGGACGAGGTTGCGAGACTAGGTACTACCCATGGATACTGAAATCTGTGGGTATGCTTCTTGCGACAAGTAAGCTAAATTTTCAGGACCAGGCCCGAACGAAACGAATCATATATGGTCACAAAGAGGAGGCTGTGAGCATTCCAAAACTATGTGGCCTAATCTAGACTCGAAAAAGTCTACAGCTTTGTTGTAATTGGTTAGAACAGACGTTTCAGTCATTGTGTTCGTCATGACAGGACACTGTCCAATCGGAAAACATGCTGACAGACTGAAGGTTGCCAGCAACGCCTTTAGCAGAAGCTGTGAGGACATCGAAGAAGAAGAGACTATAGAACACCATCTGCGTGTGTGTCCCACACTAGCACTCAGAAGCAGTTCCACCTGTCTGATTTAGCGGATGTGAACATTCGCAAGTTATTGGTCTATTTTAAAGCGATCTGGATGGTTCAAGGGTAGGAACTAGAAGGCATCTTCATTCTTCTGTTACTGTGGTGTTACAATGGACGAAAACGTCTAAGTGAGTCTGAAGATTGCCACTGAAACCTAACCTAACTATGGTAACGTCGTCATACGACGCCGATACCCTCCATCACTGCAAATTAGTCCAAAAATTTTTCGAAGATTCTTTCTCTTAAACACTCCAAGCACTGCCTTGACTGATATCACAAGTACCCATGTCTCGGAACCTTATAACAAGATGGGTAGTATAAGTGTCTTGTATTGTGTAATCTCCGTTTTTCGAGGGGTGACCTTGTTTCTAAACTGCTTGCTTAATCCAAAGTATCATCTGTTTGCCAATATTATTTTGAGCTTTATTTCAAAACTGGTTTCATCATTGTTGCTGACTATCTGATCGTGTTTTGCGAGTAGTGTGTCATATCTATTCACATCTGCATCTCGTATAATCTTCCACAGAGGGATATTAAAGAGATCATACGATAGGTTGTCTCCTTGTCTGAAACCTCATTTGGCGTAGAGTGGTTCTATTCTAACTAAAGAACGTGTATCAGCAACTGTCATCTTGCAATGTCCTATTAATTTTTCAGGGCATCAAACTCAGACATATTTTAATCAATTATTACTCCGTATCAAATTTCTTTCGGTGTAGAGTTTCATCATAATTGGGTGAAAAGCTAATCCAATTGATAATCAATGGAATTAGTCATAGTCACGTAATTGGTGCTAAATTCACGATTTTTGCCTTTTTTATAAGGAGTTCGATATATGAAGGTAATTATTTTATTTCATCTAGGGTTTTTATGTCCCAGGCCTTTTTATTTTCCGGGAAATCGGGAAATATTTTTTAACCCCGGAATTTCCCGCTCCTTACAAATGATCATTATACTCTATAATCCAGTTAAAGGATTCGAAAAATTAAAGATTTTCTTTGTTGCTAGAATGCAAGTTCTAAACAAATTTTAATTTAGCGACCCCAAACAATCAAAGTAAAAGGAGAAATGGCGATAAAAACAAGAATTGTTGCACCGAAACTTGGCACACCGTCATTTTGAAAACTCAACAACTCATTGTATTAGGTATACTGTCTCATCATTCGATTTTTAACGCCCTGAAATATGTTCTTGGTCACATTGACCGTTCAATCTGTGTGTTTAAATCGCAGAGTTCACTGCTACTTTTTATTGATGTAGGATAAGTTAAGTTATAATGGGGTTTTTAAACCCAACTCACTTAGACAATTTTTGGCATTGTGATATGACAGAGCCTCTAGTAAGAATCCAACCTACGACCCCGGTGATCCACTACATTATTAATACAATCGGAATAGCAAAAGTATCTATAATTGGATATTATATTACACTCAGAAATTTGTTTGTCGTAATTTTGAGTTAATTATATACTACAAGTTAGTTCACGATATTTATCCACTATTAGCTCAAAATTCTTAACCAGTTAAAAAATTAACGTTTTACAAATAAAACAAACTATTTATGAGTATAGATAAAAAAGCTTACAACTCGTGCGCCATCGTTTCCTTTTATGAAATTTATTACTGAATGAACTACTCAATTTAACTCAAACTTTCATTTTATTTCCATTTCTTGAGTTCACACATATATTCTCGAAACTAAGAACAAGTTAATTTACCTCATTCTAGTGGTTGAACATTGTGCGTAAAAATAGAACATGTTAAACGTTAACAAAAGAGATCAAACATATTTGAAGAAAAAGACGTAGAAAATGTTTTGCTTTTGTGTTGTTTACAAATATTGAAAGGGGAATATAGTGCCAGATTGAAACAACAGTGATGTGGATGAATGCGTAGAGAGTCTGCCTTGCAAGCAGAAGGTCCTTGGTTCAAATTTCAACTGCGGCAAAAGCTACAGTTTTATTTAATTTATTATCGCAATTTTTCATATCAATTTTTTTTTTTCTAAAAATTTTTCGAAACTAAATGAGTGTGTAATATATATCTGTCCGCCAATCTCCAATTGAACCGTCGAAGGAGTTCGGAATAGATTTTATTTCAGCTTCAATGCATATAAGTTCACATTTCACTTGTGTGGAGGTTTAAAGTGAACTAGTACTATGTATAAATAATTTCGTGGCTGTTAAGAAATTTTTAACTCATTACGACTATATTATTCTTTAGCGCAATATTAACTTCAATACTGCTTAAATTTAGTTCATTATACCCTACACCACTACTGTGGTACAGGGTATTATAATTGTACCCTACACCACTGCTGTGGTACAGGGTATTAAAACTTAGTAAATTTGTTTGTAACACCCAAAAGGAAGAGAGATAACCCCATTGAAAAGTATACCGATCGACTCAGAATCACTTTCTGATTCGATTTAGCTATGTCCGTCTGTCTGTCCGTCCGTATGTCTGTCCATGTTAATTTATGTACAAAGTACAGGTTGCAGATTTCATCCGATCTTTAAATTTGGTGCAGGCATGTTTTTCGGCCTAGAGACGAAGCCTATTCAAATTGGAAACATCGGTTCAGATTTGGATATAGCTCCCTTATATATGTTCGTCCGATTTTCAGTAATCTTATATATAAAAATCAATTTGTGTTTGTTTGTTTGTTTGTATGTTTGTGTGTTCCTTATAGACTCAGAAACGGCTGAACCGATTTTCTTGAAATTTGCACAGATGGTGCATACTGATTCCGTGGTGAAAATAGGGTACTACATTTTTTGATATCTGAAGGGGGGGCGGACCCTCCCCCTTACCCTAATTTTCAGAAACGCCAGATCTCGGAGATGGGTGGTGCGATTTAAGCGAAATTTTGTGTGCTCTCATATAGTACCCTAAAAATAAAAATTTGGTGTCCAAATTTCGGATGGTGTACCTAGGGGGGCCGCCCTACCCTTAAATCTACTTAACATATATTTAGATAAATAACGACAATATTGAACTCAAATGAAAGGTATTTAGGATGAGAAAACGTATCTGATATCCAATTGTCGGACCAAGTGCTAGGGGGACCACCCCAAGCCCCAAAACACCCCTAAATCGGACATATTTACCGACCGTAGCAATATGGGACTCAAATGAAAGGTATTTGCGAGTAGAATACGAATCTGATATCTAAACGTGGGACCACGTTTCTGGGGGTCCACCCCTTTCCTAAAACACCCCCCAAACAGGACTTATTTACTGACCATGGGAATAAATAAAATATATTTTCCGGGCTTAGTGTTTGGGGGACCACCCAATCCCCAACACACCCCTAAATCTGACATATTTACCGACTATGTCAACGGGGAGCTTAAATGAAAGGTATTGGGGGGTAGAACAAGAATTGGTACCCAACTCAAGATACCCCTTTCCCAAAATACCCCACAAACAGCAATTTTTTAGTGACCATCGCAATATGGGGCTCAAATAAAGGTATTTGGGAGTAGAATACGAATTTGATATCTAAATGTAGGACCATGTATTTAGGGCATCAACCCTTTCCCAAAAAATCCCCAAAGGGAAAAAATTTTTCGACCATGCCAATATGTGGCTCAAATGAAAGGTATTTGAGATTAGAAAACGAATTTGATAACCTACTCCTTTTAAGCCAATAGCAATATGGGGTTTAAATAAATTGTATTTGAGAGAAGAGCACGATGCTGACATTTTTTCAGGGCCAAGTATCAGGGGGACCACCTCATCACCGAAAACACCCCTAAATCAGATATCATGAGAATATCGGGCTCAAATGAAGTATTTTAAGTATGGAGTACACCTTACATCCAAATTTAAATTCGTAGACCAATAAAGATCATATGGGATTCAGATAAAGGCATTATATTGTTAAACTTTTAGTCAAGCGATATACTATTTTCGTACCATGGTATTTCACTAAAAGATCACATTAATTGTCGAAAATAAATATTTCAAGAAAACTTTTGTTCCATATAAAGTAAAAGAAGGCGCAGCGGAGTGGGCCCGGGTCAGCTAGTTAAACATAAAAACAAGTAAAATTTTAAGGCAGCATTTTTTAATGACAAAATCCGAAAATAAGTTTTACGTTTTTAAAAATGGCGAAAATGCCGCAGGTAAAAATATTTTCAAGCATCGGTTGATTTTTTTAATATAGTTTTAATTTTTTTTAATATATATATTTCATTTTATTTGGGACGTATCCTAAAGTGCAACAGGCAAAAATATTTTTAAAAATCGAGCAATTTTTTAATATATTTTCTTTTTTTTTAGTGTGGCAGAAAGCGCCTCAGCTGAATACATTTCCAAAAATTACCCGATTTCTTAAAAAATATTTTTTTTTTTGACGTGTCAATATGTGCCGCAGGCAAAAATATTTTCAATTAAATCGCTATTCGTTGAACATATTTTTACTTTTTGTGGACAGCACAGGCCAAAACTATTTTCAAAATCGCGCAATTTCTTTATATATTTTTTTGATTTTGTCATATTGCAGAATGTAGCAAAAAGCGCCGCAGGTAAAAATATTTTCAAGCATCGGTTGATTTTTTGAATATAGTTTTAATTTTTTTTAATATATATATTTCATTTTATTTGGGACGTATCCTAAAGTGCAACAGGCAAAAATATTTTTAAAAATCGAGCAATTTTTTAATATATTTTCTTTTTTTTATTGTGGCAGAAAGCGCCTCAGCTGAATACATTTCCAAAAATTACCCGATTTCTTAAAAAATATTTTTCTTTTTTCTTTGACGTGTCAATATGTGCCGCAGGCAAAAATATTTTCAATTAAATCGCTATTCGTTGAACATATTTTTACTTTTTGTGGACAGCACAGGCCAAAACTATTTTCAAAATCGCGCAATTTCTTTGTATATTTTTTTGATTTTGTCATATTGCAGAATGTAGCAAAAAGCGCCGCAGGTGAAAATATTTTCAAAAATCACTCAATTTCTTAAAAAAATAGGAAGTAGAAATAGGATTTCTAATTTATTTTTAACGGAAGGAGGCGGACTTTCCACCAATACCCCAAAAACACCACCCAAGGTATTGGCGAGTAGAATACGAATATGGTATTAAAATTGGAGTCTAAGTACCCATCGGACTGCCCCAATCCCAAAACTCGCCCACCCCCAAGTACCCGTGACCATGGCTATATGGGACTCAAATGAAAGCTATTAGGAATATGACATGACAGGAATATGACGAATATGACATCAAAATTTGCGTTCAAGTCCAGGTGGCGCTTTTCCTCCTAAAGATACGTCAAATGTATTATTTGACCCATTATGACAATATGGGACTCAAATGAACTTCATTTCCATTGGAAATAAAGAACGAATTTGTTGTCTATTCTCAGTGCAAAGTGCCGTTGGCCGCCCAAGCCTCAAAACACACTCCAAACGATTCATATTTACCGGCCATGGCAATATGGGGCTCAAATTAAAGGGATTTTGAAGTGCAGCGCGATATCCATATTTGAGTCCAAATGTCTGAGGTGCCATCCCTCCCCTAATGAGAACATTACACTAAGGAAGAACAATACCACCAGGAACCGAGAAGGGGCAAATTCTCACACATCAATGAGTGCTTCCGATTCAAGTATAAGCTCAATGATTAGGGAACTTTTTTTACAGACGAGTCCGAACGGCGCCCCACAGTGCGACACCTCTTTGGGGAAAAATTTTTAAATGACCATGCATGGCATCGTACCTTGCAAATGTTGCCAACATTAAGAGGCGATAAACACTGATTTGTCCGATTTTCTCGCCAGGATTTGAACACGTTCGGCATCATAGGCTACAATGGCACGAGTTCGATATCCGCATTCAGGGTGAGGTGTCCCCACCCTAAAAAGATATTAGAGAGTTAAAGAAGGCGCAGCGGAGCGGGCCCGGTTCGACTAGAAAGGTATATATATTCTTGATCATCTCAACATTCTGAGTCGATCTAGCCATGTCCACCCGTCCATCTGTCTAAATCACGATAGCGGTCGAACGCGTGGAGCTAGCTGCTTGAAATTTGGCACAGATACTTTGTATTGTTCTAGGTCGATAGGGATTGCAAATGAGCCATATCGGTTCAGATTTGGATATAGCTTCCATATAAACCGATCTCCGCGATTTTTGTCCGATTTTACTGAAATTTTGAATATAGAGTTCTGTTATGACTATCAAACACTGCGCCATGTATGGTCTAATTCGGTCTTGAACCAAGTATAGAACCTATATTTTAGGAGAATATATGGTTTTGGGTTTCCAAGATTCGGCCCAGCGAAGTTAGCACGCCACTACTTGTTTATATATTTACGATTGCAGCTCTCTCTTGCATTGTGGATTCGAGTAAAGTTGGTTGTTTTTTCTTCATCTCAAAAATTTTAATTGTAAATTGAATTTGACGTTTGTAAAACATACGCAGGTTGCTGCTGTTTATTAAACACAGCAGCACTAAACCCGCCATTTGCTGTCCATATAAATTGTCTAGTTTGAAATGTTGCTTGCGCATTTTTTTGCAACAAGACATAAAATAAAATAAAATATTTGCATAATATTTATTAAGTGATCTGTTATGGACATATCCAGACACTAAGTGTCTTTTTCACTTTTTGTTTTGCATACCCTCACCTAACACTTCTGGCGAATATCAAGCATCAGCTGTAAAGACTAATGAGTTCATTAATCTAACTATGAGGTATTGTAAAGATATCTTTGGGAGAAACTAATTGAGAACGCAAAAGGTTGTTATCTTGTAGTTGTTGGTTATTTTCTGGATGCACTTATAAGGTGAGGTTATGCGAACAGCTGAGTACAATTATTATACCCTCCACCATAGGATGGGGACAAACTAATTTCATCATTCCATTTGTAACACCTCGAAATTTTCGTCTAAGTCCCCATAAGTATATATATTCTTGATCGTCATGACATTTGAAGTCAATCTAGCCATGTCCGTCCGTCTATCGAAAGTACGCTAGCTTTCGAAGGAGTGAAGCTAGGGGCTTGAAATTTTGCACTTCATATTGGTGTAGGTCGGTTGGTATTTTAAATGGGCCATATCGAATTCTCAACCCACAAGAGGGCGCAATTCTTATCCAATTCGGGTGAAATTTGGCAAAAGGTGTTTTGTTTTGACTTCCAACAACTGTGCCAAGTATGATTCAAATCGGTCAATAACCTGATTTAGCTGCCATATAAACCGATCTTGGACCTTGACTTCTTGAGCCTCTAGGCGGAATTCTCACCGATATAGCTGAAATTTTGCATGAATTGTATCTTCATTACTTTCAACAACTGTGCTAAGTATGGTTCAAATCGGTCCATAACCTGATATAGCTATAATATAAACCGATCTTGGATCTTGAATTCTTGAGTCACTAGAGGGTGTATTTCTTATCCGATTTGAATGAATTTTAGCACGAAGTATTTTGTTATGATATCCAACAACTGTGCCAAGTATGGTTCATATCGGTTCATAACCTGATATAGCTGTCATAAAAACCGATCTTGGCTCTTGACTTCTTGAGCCTCTAGAGTGCGCAATTCTTATCCGATTGGAATGAACTTTTGCACGAAGTGTTTTGTTGTGATATCCAACAACTGTGCCAAGTATAGTGCAAATCGGTTTATAACCTGATTTAGCTGCCATATAAACCGATCCTGGGTCTTGACTTCTTGAGCCTCTAGAGTGCGCGATTCTTATCCGATTAGAATGAAATTTTGCACGACGTGTTTTGTTATGATATCCAACAACTGTGTCAAGTATGGTTCAGATTGGTTCATAACCTGATATAGCTTTTATATAAACCGATCTGGGATCTTGACTTCTTCAGCCTGTAGAGGTCGCAATTATTATCCGATTTGCCTGAAATTTTGTATGACGTATCCTCTCATGACCATCAACATACGTGTTTATTATGGTCCGAATCGGTCTATAGCCCGATACAGCTCCCATATAAATCGATCTCTCTATTTTACTTCTTGAGCTCCTAAAGGGCGCAATTCTTATTCGAATTGGCTGACATTTTACACAGGTCTACAACATATAATTTAATTGTGTTCCAAACCGGACCATATCTTGATATCGCTCTAATAGCAGAGAAAATCTTTTCTTATATCCTGTTTTGCCTAAGAAAAGATGCCGGGAAAAGAACTCGACAAATGCGATCCATGGCGGAGGGTATATAAGATTCGGTCCGGCCGAACGTAGCACGTTTTCACTTGTTGTTTTGAATTTGGAGTAAATTTAAATGTCAAATGCATGTTAACACAGATGTAATTGTGTTCTAAGATCTTAAAACGATGTTTTATTTGATCCGGTATTCCACGCATAAGCAACAACAAATTTTATAATGGTGAAGATTCAATTTAAAACACATTTGACGAAGATAAATTGTAAAACAACGTTTATTTCTAAAACTACTTTGGCATTTGCATTTATGGCATTTGCCAATCTAGGTAGTTTTCTTGGAGGTAGATTTTTGTTGTTGTGCTAATAACTCTAGCTCTTAATTGTACCATGGTAATTTTGTTACTCGATTTATTGGCTTGCATTTGTTGTAAGTAAATTATCCGACAAATTGCTGTTAAATTTAGTGTTGTCAAGATAAATTAAAATTTCCTGTCCATAAATTATACCATCCATCATAGGATGGAGGTATATGGAGGTATATATTGTAGTTTAGTCATTCCATTCGTAAACCCTCAAAGTATTCGTCTAAGACCCCATTAATTATACATAGTACATACATACATTAATCGTCATCAAGTTTTAAATCGACAAATTCATGTTCTCCCATCTTTCGAAGGAGTGGAGCTAGTCACCTGAAATTTGGCATAACTACTTTTTATTAATGAAGGTCGGTTAGGGTTGTAAGTGGGCAATTAGATTAAGCAATTACTATCCAACTTGGCTAAAAATTTACACGACGGCTTTTTCTATAACCTCCAACATTATGGTTTGAATCGGTTCAAAACCTGATGTAGCTCCCATATAAACTGATACGCCGAATATATTTCTTGAGCCTCTAAACGGCGCAATTCTTATAATATATGGATGAAATTTTGTACAATCCAATGAACTTGAACAGATGCACCAAGTATGAATCCAATCGATGCAAAATCTGATATAGCTCTCCTCTAAACAGATATCCCGAATATATTTCTTGAGCCTCTAAACGACGCAATTCTTATCTGATGTGAGTGACATTTTGCACGAGGACTTTTCCTGTAACCTCCAACAGATGTACAACCAAGGTCCCACCTCACTGTGGTCGTAAAATTCTCAAAATCCTTCTGCAACTGTGAAATTTTTGGACAATTTTAGTCACTAATGGGTCCAAGTCTCATTGGCGGTGACATTTGGTCGAAAAAAAAGCGCTAAACATTGTATTATCTGCAAAAACTTAACTTCGTATTGCTTGCCGATTAGATATTTAAGTGCAAATGTCTTATGGTGATTTCGTTTCTGAAAAATTTTTACACTTATTCGGCACGACATTTTGAAAATGTCGTCTCAACTCTCTCATGGTGTTACAGTTTTTGCTTTTTCAATCGAATATGTTCATATGTCATTTCGAACAAATAATACGGTTAAATTCGCATCTAACTTTCTAGCAATGCATCTAATATGCCTTAGCTAAATTAGCGTTCACTTTTTTCATTTTTATACCCTCCACCATAGGATGGGGTATACTAAGTTTGTCATTCTGTTTGTAACACTTCGAAATATGCGTTTGGGACCCCATAAAGTATATATATCCTTGATCGTCATGTCATTTTAAGTCGATCTAGCCATGTCCGTCCGTCCGTCAGTCCATCCGTCTGTCTGTCCAAAGGAAGCTTACTTTCAAAAGAGTAAAGTTAACCGCTTGAAATTTTGCTCGAATACTTTTTATTAGTGTAGGTCGAATGGGATTGTAAATGGGCTAAATCAGTCCATGTTTTGATATAGCTGCCATATAAACCGATCTTGGATCTTGACTTCTTGAGCCTCTAGAGGGCGCAATTCTCATTCAATTTGGCAGAAATTTTGTTCAACGGCTTCTCTCATGACCTTCAACATACGTGTCTAATATGGTCTGAATCGATCAATAGCTTGATGCAACTCCCATATAAACCTATCTCCCGATTTTGCTTCATGAGCCCCAACAAGGTGCAATTCTTATCCGAATGAACTGAAATGTTACACACTGACTTCTACAATGTTCAGCATTCATTTATGGTCCGAATCGGACTATAACTTGATATAACTCCAATAGCATAACAGTTCTTATTTAATATTCTTTGTTTGCCTAAAAAGAGGTACCGCGCATGGAACTCGACAAATGCGATCCATGGTGGATGGTAGCACGCTCTTACTTGTTACTTTTTATTGTACCCACCACCGTAGGATCGGGGGTATATTCATTTAGTCATTCCGTTTGCAACACATCGAAATATCAATTTCCGACCCTACAAAGTATATATATTTCGGATCGTCGTGAAATTCTAAGACGATTTAACGATGTCAGTGTGTCTGTCCGTTTGTCCGTCTGTTGTAATCACTCTAGAGCCTTCAAAAATTGAGATATTGAGCTGAACTTTGGTTTGGTAGCTATAACTAGATATGGTCCGATCTGAATCAAATTTAAGTCAGTTGTCGGGAAACCTTGAACTACTCACTGTTTAAAATTTCAGCAAAATCGGATGACAAATAAAGTTTTTATGGGAATTAGACCCTTCATCGGAAAATCGGTCTATATAGCAGCTATATCCAAATATGGTCCGATTTTGCCCGTTCATGAACTTAACCAGCGTGCATGAAAAAGACGTGTTCCAAATTTCTGCTCAATATCTTAATTTTTGAAGGCTGTAGAGTGATTACAACAGACGGACGGACAGACGCACGGACATCGTTTAATCGTCTAAGAATTTTACGACGATCCGTAGGGTCGGAAATTGATATTTCGATGTGTCGTACTGCGGGACGCCGTTCGGACTCTGCTACAATAAAGGTACCTTATCATTGAGTTAAAACTTGAATCGGAAAGCACTCATTGATGTGTGAGAAGGTTGCCCCTACTCGGTTCCTGGTGTTTTTAAAAATTAGGGTAATGCTTCTCATTACCTTACCTTGCTCTTTAGGTGAGGGGTACCATCAGACATTCCGACTCAAATATGGATATCAAATTCGTGCTGCACTTGCAAGTTCCATTAAGTTGAGCCCCATATTGCCATGGCCGGTAAATATGAACCGTTTGGAGGGTGGTTTGGTTGCCACCGTCACTTTGCACTGAAAATATACATCAAATTCGTTCTTTATTCCCAACAGAAATGAAGTTCAGTTTAAAGGGGTGCTTTAGAGCGTACCCCAAAACACTTGGCTCCAAAATTGGATACCAAATTCGTTTTCTATTCTCAAATGCCTTTCATTTGAGTTCCATATTGTCATAATGAGTCAAATAACCCATTTGACGTACCTTAAGTAGGAGAAGCTCCACCTAGACTTGATCGTAAATTTTGATGTCATATTCGTAATTTACTCCCAAATACCTTTCATTTGAGTCCCATGTAGCCATAGTCGGCTAATGGTGGTATGCCCATTTGGGGGTGGGCGACCTCCCATTACTTGGACCTAATGTTTTATGCCATATTTGTAATCTTTTGCCTAATAATTTTCATTTGAGTCCTATATTGACATGAACTTGGAATATATCTGTGTCGAGGAGTTTTGGGGTTGGGAGGCCCGCTGGGTACTTGGAGCCAAATTTTAATACCATGTTCGATTTCTGGTCTCCCCTACCTTTCATTTGATACCTTTGTTGTGCCCATTGGACCACTTTCGGATATGGGTGACGTTATTGGGGTTAGGGCCCGCCTCCACCCTATGTCTAAAAATTATATAGCCTAAGTTTCCTTCCAGACAAACGTACACAATCTTTGAACTTTTTAAGAAAATCGATCTGATTTTCTATGCCAGATTCGATATCAACTCCCGAATATTTCATTTGAGCCCCATATTGAAACTATTTAAACGAAATTCCGATATGGCTGTTTGGGGAAGTTTTGGGGTAGGGGCGGCCCGATTGGTACTTAGACTCAAATATTAATACCATATTCGTATTCTACTCTCCAATACCTTTCATTTGATACATATATTGTCTCGATCGGAACAATTTCGATTTTGGGTTGTATTTTTGGCTTAAGGGGGAGGGTCCGTCCCCCGTTCGATAAACAAAAATTTTATAGCCTATGTTTCCTTCCAGACCAACCTACACAATATGCGAAAATTTCGAGAAAATCGATTCTGCCGTTTTTCAGTCTATACGGAAAAAACAAACCGAGTCCCATATATCCATGATTGGCTAATGTGCCCATTTTGGGGGTTTTTGTGGGGGTGGGGTGACACCAACAATTTGTATGCCAGATTCGTTACCTATTCCCGCATACTTTTCATTTGATACCCATATTGTCCTTATCGGTTCACTTTTGATTTTGGGTAGTGTTTTTTGGGTAACGGAGGAGGGTCCGCCCACTTCCGTTATAAAAAAATTATAACGCCCATTCCTACTTCGTGACCATGTTCGAAATCTACTCCAGAATGCCTTTCATTTGAGTCCCATATTGTCATGATCGTCAAATAAACTTATTTTAAGGGCTTTTATGGCTAGGGCGGCCCCCAGGTACTTGCACCCATCTTTTATTATGAAATTCGTACTCTACTCTTGAATACCTTTTATTTGAATCCCATATTGTCCCGATCGGTCCACTTTTATTTTTGGGTAGTACTTTTGGGGTAAGGGGGAGGGTCCGCCCCCTCCTGATATCAAAACCAACCTACACAATCTGTGAAAATTTCAAGGTAATCGGTTCAGCCGTTTTTGAGTCTATACGGATCAAACAAACAAACCGACAAACAAACAAACACAAATTGAATTTTATATATAAGACAAGATTCTGTTAAAATGTTGTCTTTGTCGAGAAAGCCCGGACATACACCAAATATTGCCTTTAGAGAATTTTTTACTGAAATTTTGTTCCACGAAAAAATTTCATTGAAATTTTGTCGAAATAATTGTAGAAATAAATTCATTGAAAATTTGTCTTTAGAGAATATTTAAATTTTTGGCGTTAGAAAAAAATATTTAGCGAGGCTCTCTTGGCCCCTCTGGCTACGTCACTGGTTCTCATGCATATTTTTCAACCGATATGGCCTTTTAAGTCTGTAGTAGTCACTATCTCGGTCTGAACTTTATAATATTAAGCTAGAGGTGTTCCATTTGACATCGCAATTCGTGTTCAAAATTTCATCCAAATCGGTACAGATTTAGATAAGGTATATAGGTATATATATTTGGTATATCTTTCACACGACATGACCTATTAAGTCTCAGTACCCACAATTTCGGTTTAAATTATCAAATTTAGCATGAGGTGTATAAAAGTTCATCAAAATCGGATTAGGTATAGTTTATATATATATATATATATATATATATGTCAAATACTAATGCATGAAAATATATATATATATATATATATATATATATATATATATATATATATATATATATATATATATATATATATATATATATATATATATATATATTTATATTTATATATATATATATATATATATATATATATCTTTCACCCAATGTGGACTTTGAGGCTGTAGTAGCGACAATTTTGGTCCTTTCGTAAGAAAAACTTGCAAGGTGCTATTTGATAGTTCAATAGGTATACAAAATTTAAGTCTGATTAGATTTAGATATGGTTTCTATGTATTAAAAGTAAAGGGTGATTTTTTTGAGGTTAGGATTTTCATGCATTAGTATTTGACAGATCACGTGGGATTTCAGACATGGTGTCAAAGAGAAAGATGCTCAGTATGCTTTGACATTTCATCATGAATAGACTTACTAACGAGCAACGCTTGCAAATCATTGAATTTTATTACCAAAATCAGTGTTCGGTTCGAAATGTGTTCATTCACCGTAACGTTGCGTCCAACAGCATCTTTGAAAAAATACGGTCCAATGATTCCACCAGCGTACAAACCACACCAAACAGTGCATTTTTCGGGATGCATGGGCAGTTCTTGAACGGCTTCTGGTTGCTCTTCACTCCAAATGCGGCAATTTTGCTTATTTACGTAGCCATTCAACTAGAAATGAGCCTCATCGCTGAATAAAATTTGTCAAAATTTGAACACATTTCGAACCGAACACTGATTTTGGTAATAAAATTCAATGATTTGCAAGCGTTGCTCGTTAGTAAGTCTATTCATGATGAAATGTCAAAGCATACTGAGCATCTTTCTCTTTGACACCATGTCTGAAATCCCATGTGATCTGTCAAATACTAATGCATGAAAATCCTAACCTCAAAAAAATCACCCTTTAGTAGATACACTCCGTGGCATAGGGTATTATACAGTCGGCTGCGCCCACTTTTTGTGTTTCCCTACTTGTTTAGTTTCAGCCTATGAAGAGAAACCGTCCAAAGAACTTGACAAATGCAATCCATGGTATGGTTGGTGTCATGGTGGAGGGTATAAAAGATTCGGCGCGCCAAATATAACTCGCTTTTACTTGTTCATTTATGCATTATTGCACGTCTTTCCTCACACCTGCATATCATTTGGAAAGCAATAGTACTCAGCGATTTGAAATGCCATAAGTATTTATGCCGTTGATGTAGATGATTAGCGTAATGTGGGACA